>NC_043703.1:150276177-150289948 GCF_006229205.1 Suricata suricatta
GTCCTGCAAATTTAGAAAGTCCTTGGGATAGCTGGGAAACTGAACCTTCTTGGGATTCTGATGTTCCCACGTATCCCGGTGTTGACAACCCAGTCTTCCCAATACTTTGAGGCCTATTCTCAAGAAATATCTGTTATTATAGAAATATTACCATTTTGCCATTTTGGTGCCCACCTCTCTGATTCTACCATTTAATAATTTGGCATGGGGTTTTGCTAAACTTTGAAAATGACATTTCAGAATCAAGAAACGTTAATTGGGCAGAACCACTTAGACTTCACTCTTGAGTGTCTCCTTTTGATATGGATTGTTTCTGGACCAGTTGTCTAAGTCCTGGCTCTTCTTGGTTCATATGAAATAATGTTATCTTCACTTTGTATATTATGTAAAAATTAGGAAATGAAAACTGTGTGAATAACATTGTATGAAATAAACCTGGTCTTGTGTTTTTCTCTAGATAAAATACCCTTCTGTACCTCAGTTATAATTCAGATTGCCCGTTCAAGTTTACTCCGATTTAAGGAAATGAAAATATTTCTATCACATGGATGCTAATCTGGGGCTACTGATTACTCTGATGGTATTCCTGTCTTTCGATTAGTATTCAGGATCTCTCACAACAGCGTGATTACACACTTTATAGGATGAAACTTTTAGTCTGTTGACTTGATAAAATGATACTTCTTCAAGGTTGTTTTGAGGATTAAATTAAACCTTATCTTTACCTATAGGTGTTTGTTTCCTTTCCACGTGAACTAGAAACAGTTGTCTAAAGGAGTTTAGGTTCAGGCATGGATTTGAAATTTACCTCATGATTCATAAACCTTGTGAACTGGGGTGTGTTGACTTATCTAAGGCTTAATGCCATATCTGTACTATAGGTAGTACGGCTTAGGTCATTGATTTTAAGAATTGAGAATATCTTAAAAGATAACATAGAACCCAGTTCTCAACTATTTCCATTTATTTCTGCCTTCTATCACCTTTTTTTTTTTAAGCCACATAGATAACTTGATAGAATAAAAAGCAGAGATCTACATAAAACTACATGGGAAACAGAATTTGCATCATACACATTGTGCCAGTTTTAATTTTATCTTGGTTTGGTTCTGTTCTGAGCTGAAAGCATCCCTTTTACATCGTAGTGTTGAAATTAAAAGACCCTCAAAGAAATAACTGTTACACCCTCCCACACTAGCTTACTGGCCTGGGCAGTAGTCCTGTTTGCCCTCATGGCGGTGACTCCGCAGGGGAGCAGGAGAAGGGCAGAGGAACCCCAGAGGAGCCTTCTCCGTCTACCTCATCTGTCTAACTTCAATGGACAGATTCAACCTAGCTGACGGAATGTGGATGCTCCGGAAGGCAAATTCCTCTCTGAACACAGGTGAGAAGGCATGGAACAGGTGTCCCCAGGGCTCACTTCTAGGAGGCACAAGAGTCTCTCCATTTCTTGGTCCCTAGGGGTGAATGTAGGCTGTGTGATCTTGGGCAAACTTAACCCCCTTTGGGCCTCTGTGTTACCGTCTGTAAAGTCGGAATCCTATCCTGACTGCCCGCAGAACCCGGATCTGAGGAGTGCTTGAGATCCTTCAGGAAGCTCGGAATAGGTGGGATTTTTATTGAATGTCATTTCCTCCATCTCCTCTAGACAATTTCTCATTTCTTCTAGGTTTCAGTCACAGAACTTTTTTTCCTTCTAAATATTTACCAGGAACTTAAGCCAAATAAAACAGCCCTATTTTCTGTTTGGTAGTTGAAGGAAGGAAATGGCCAGGTTGAGGCTTAATTCATGTTTTCTTGGGCATCTTGAGTGTAACGGCGTAGGGTCTGGACCCTGGAATTAGGTTTTCCAGATTCCAAGCCTTTAGCTTTATGTAGTTAGGCAAATTAACTTCGTCTTGTAAGCCTTCCTTTCCTTATGTGCAGGAAATGGAAGGGAGACCGCCCTCCTAAGATTGTGAGGATTTGGATGAGATGTGCTGTGCAGCGACAGCAAGTGACTCCTGGTGAGTCAACTCCTAGTTAAACTGATGGGGGGGGGCGGGGAATGTTGAAAAATGGGGTTTTTTAAAGTTCATTTTCAGAGAACACAAGCAGGGAAGAGTAGAGAGGGATAGAATCCCAAACAGGCTCTCTGCACTGTCCACACTGAGCCCCATGCAGGTCTCCACCCCACCGCTTAACCCACATGCCCCGACTGATTTAATAGCCACTTGGCCCTGATATGTACAGCTGCCAGGAGGTTAACAATAAGGAGCTGTCCCATCTTTGAGCAGTGGAGTGACAGATGCAGTGCTTAGTGGGCCTGCCCACAAGTTGAGCAGAGCTGTAGAAGTGGTGGGAAACTGGGGAGAGGGCAAAGTCAGCAGTGGGAATTACAGTTAGAAGCTCCCATCGCACGGCCAGCTCCCGCCTACCTCAGACTCCCCCCAGGCCTTCCATGGGAAGAAGCCTTAAAAGAATGGGTCTCAATACCTGGTGGGTCCATCTTCTAGCTGGGGTAGGAGGAAAGCATATGGACAGCCCTGGAGGGGAAGGGGAATGTTTGGGAGCCTTTCCCGCCTCTACTTTTGATATCAAAACCTACAGTAATCAGAGGTGCCTGGGTGGCTCAGTCGGTTAAGTATCTGACTTTGGCTCAGGTCATGCTTGCAATCCATGAGTTTGAGTCCTGTGTCAGGCTCTGTGTTGACAGTTGAGAGCCTGCAGCTTGCTTTAGATTCTGTGTTTCACTCTGCCCCTCCCCTGCTTGCTCACTCGCTTGCTCGCTCGCTCTCAAAAATTAAGGCTAAAAATTTTTTAACTACAGTAATCAAAAGTGTTTGGATGTTAACTATACATTGTGATTGATCATTTTGCAGTATATACAAATACTGCATGTTATACACCTGAAACTAATATACTGTTATATGTCAATTATACATCAATTTTTTACAAAAATTTGTGGTACTAGCATAAAAACAAACATACTGATCTATAGGACAGAATAAAGAGCCCAGAAATAAACCCTTGCACATGTGGTCAAATGATCTTCAACACGGAATGCCAAGACCATGCAATAGGGAAAGAAAATGGTGCTGGGAAAACAGGATATCCTCTTGCAAAGGAATGAAGTTGGACCTTTACCTTACACAAAAATTGGATTAAAGCTCAAAATGGATTAAAGCCCTAAATGAAAGACCTAACCTAAAACTATAAAACTCCTAGAAGAAAACATGAGAAAAGCTTCATGGCTTTGAGTTTGGCAATGGTTTTTTGCAGATGACACTAAAAACTCAAGCAACAAAACAAATATAGATAAATGGGGCTGCATCAAACTTAAACACATCTGTGCAGCAAAGAGAATAATCCGAGGGAAAAGGCACCCCACAGAATGGGGGAAAATGTTTGCAAATCACATATCTGATAAGGGGTTAATAACCAGAACATATAAAGAACTACAACCCAAGAAGAGAAAAACCAACCTGATTAAAAACTCCGTAAAGTAAGTTTCTCCAAAGAAGATGTACAAATGTCCAGCAAGCTAATGAGAAAAGATGCTCAACATCACTAATCACTAGGTAACCACAAATCAAAACCATAATGGGCGATCACTGGTCATGGCTACTATCAAAGAGGAAACAGCAGGTGTTCGGATGCGCATAAATTGGAAGCCTTGTGCTTTGTTGGGAATGTCAAGGGTGCAGCTGCTATTGAAAACAGTTTCGCGATTACACAAAATAATAAAAATTACTATATGACCCAGCAATCTTTCTGGGTCTATATATGTAAAAGAATTGAAAGTAGGGGCACCTGAATGGCTCAGTTGGTTAAGCATCCAACTTGGGCTCAGGTCATGAGTTGGAGCCCCATATCAGGCTTGCTGCTGTCAGCATAGAACCTGCTGACAGGTTCTCTCTCCCACTCTCTCTGCCCCTCCCCTCCTCTCAAAAATAAACATTAAAGAAAGAATTGAAAGTAGGATTTCAAAGAGGTATTTGCATACCCATGTTCCTAGCAGCATTATTCACAACGACAAAAGGTAGAAACAATCTAAGTGTCTATCAATGGACAGATGAATAAACAAAATGTGGTGTATGTGTACGATGGAATATTGTTCAGCCTTCTAAAGGAGGGGGAGAGAGAGCAAGGGAGAGGGGCAGAGGGAAAGGGGGAATCTTAGAGCCCATGTGGGGTATGGATTGCACAACGTTGGGATCATGACCTGAGCCAAAATCAAAGAGTCCAACCCTCAACCGACTAAGCCACCCAGGTGCCCCAGGAAGGAGGTTTTGACACAGGCTGCCACATGAATGAACTTGACATTATGATACGTGAAACCACAAAAAGACATACTGTCTGATTTCCTTACACGAAGTTATTTAAAGTAGTTAAATTTATAGAAACAGAATGGTGGTTTCCAGGGACTGGGGGAGAAGTAAATAAAGAGTTACTGTTTAATGGGTATAGAGTTTTAGCTTTGCAAGATGAAAAAGTTCTGTGGAGATCTGCATAACAACGAATGAGTATACTTACTATTGAACTGTATACCTAAAGATGATCAAGATAAAAAAGAAAAAAAAGAAGAGAGTCAAAGATAAACCCTTAGGGGCGCCTGGGTGGCTCAGATGGTTGGGCATCTGACTTCAGCTCAGGTCATGATCTCACAGTTTCCGAGTTTGAGTTCCTCGTCGGCCTCTGTGCTGACTGTTCAGAGCCTAAAGCCTGCTTCAGAATCTGTGTCTCCATCTCTTTGCCCTCTCCTGCTCTCTGTCTCTCTCTCAAAAATAAAAATAAAGATTAAAAAAAAAGATACACCCTTAAAATAAGGCCATGGGCTCAGACTGTTTAAGGGGCAAGTTCTGTAAATCTTTAAGAAACATATAATTCCTAATTTATATAAAATTTTCCAGAGTGTGGAAAACAATGAAGATTTCCCAAGTTATTCTACAAAACTAAAACAACCTTGAAGACAAAACAGAACTATAGGGCACAAAGCTGTAACCACGAGCTATATTAATTTATGCTAACTCCTAAGTCAGATGTAAATCAGTTTCATCCAATGCGATTATATTCATGTATCATGAAATTAAAAGGGAGTCTTACCATATGACCCATGCTCCTAGCTACTCACCCAAATGAGTTGAAAACAGGTCCACATAGAAGATGGGTCACAGATGTTTATAGCAGCTTTATTCATAACTGCCCAAATTCCAAAGCAAACAAGATGTCCCTCTGTAGGTGGATAAACAAACGGATACATTCAGACAATGGAATATTAGTCAGTGGTAAAAAGCAATGAGCTATCAAACGGCGGAAGGACATGGAGGAAGTTTAGAGGCATATTGCTCAGTGAAAGAAGCCAACTGGAAAAGGCTGCACACCATAGGATTCCAACTATATGACATTCTGGAAAAGGCAAAACTATGGAGACCTAAGAAGGTAAGAGGTTGCAAGAGTTTTGGGGGAGGGGGCGGGTGGGGAGGAAAGGATCAATAGTGGAACAGAGGGGATTTAGAAAAAATTTCCCCCAGAGGGGCCCCCAGGGATTTCCGACGGGCAGGGGTATTGCCTGGAGAAAACAAGCTGTCCAAATGAAGGAAGGTCCTTTCCAATCTCCACAGAGGTCAGTTTTGACCCTGAAATCATGAGCTGGTACCAGAAGCAACAGCAGCAGCAATAGCTGGGAAGTCTAGAATACTCACTAGGCGCCAGGCGTCAAGTGCTTTTACATGTCTTATCCCATCCCCCCTAACAGCTGGGTGAGGAAGGGCCTCGTCTTCTAAGCCGTTCACAGATGAGGAAGCTGAGGCCTTGAGGGCTTGTACGGATGCCCAGGGAGGCCGGGCCAGGGGTCAGCTGCGGACTCACGCCAGAGCTGACACACGTCACAACTGTGCAGAGGCTCCTGGAAGGGCCTCCTGCAGGGCCCAGGAGGTGGCAGATGTGCTAGAAATGCCTACACTTCACGAGTCGTGGCTTTAGCTGGTCCTTGCCATGACAGGATGGGGGTCCAGTGTTACTAGCTCTTCTGATTCTGCTTGAAAATCCAAAATTTGGATTCTTACATGTGATTTCCTTATGGAAATCTCTTTTTAGAAAAACGCTGTGAGGGCAAAGCATTTCTGCATGCCAAATGTAGCCCTAGGAGCTGTTTGGTTTGCAACCTCTGATTAGTACAGGGCTTACCCTCTATCTGTGGAGTGAACTTGCCACAAGCAGCGGCTACACACGTCCGCAGGTCCCTGCACCCACATCACACGCTGCCTTCGACGGCCTGCCTGCTGTGAGCTCCTTCCCCTTCAGAGCCCACCCCAGCGTCTCCCCTGGGCAGTTTCCCTGCCCTAACGACATCGCACAGGCGCCCCTTGCCCCCACACGGGGCTGAGTCAGAGAAGGCCCGGCGGCTTCTCAGATGCCAGGTCATTGGGAGGCAGGGACAGGTCACTGCAGGCCAGGGAGGAACAGCCCCACCCCAGGAAGTGGCTCAGGATGGATCAGTCTGGCGGCACCTGGGAGAGTGAGTCTGGCCTGGGCATACCTGCCTGCCGGAGAGCTTCCTGTCCAAGCCTCCAGCAAAGGCTGTCCAGAGGCGGAGCGGGCAGCACTGCAGCTCCGGGCACGTCTATCAAATGAATGAACTACAGTCCACCATCCTCAAACAAACAAACGAAGAAACAAAATAGCTATATTCATAGACAAAGAGTCCTTAGGTCTCCCTAGGGTGGTGGCGTGGGCAGCATCAGATGATAAACACGGTCCCGCAAGGGGACGGCTTTGGGGAAGGAACTCTGGTTCGGATGTGAAAATCCCAGTGATATTTACAGAGAATGTATTTATTCTTTTTTTTTCTCCTGCTGACATCCTAGCAAATATCAGAGGCAACTTCCAAGGCAAGCAAAACTATACATCAGAAATGGCAGGTAGCGTAGGGGTGAGGCAGGGTGTGGGGATGGCGACAGAGAAGCAGATATAAAGTCCAGTTGTCTTGCAATCCGCCAGGCACCGGATGTGTTAGGGCTGCCTGAGCACAAAGGGGCCAACAGTACAGGTAGCTACACAGTTCTCAGTATCCAGGAAAACCACGTGGAAGTTACATGAAAGAAACAAAAATTTCCCATGTTCTTCTTCCTGTGGCACCTTGGACTCCAGCACAGTCCCACCGTGGACTGCGGACTGGCGTGAGGGCTTCCTGCGGAGGAGCCCCCTCGGCTTGCCTGCCACCCACCGAGAGTGGCCCCCCCCCCCCCGGAGCCTGAGCAGAGCAGATGACTGCAGGGGCTTCAGCTCTGAAAACGCTCCATCACGTGAACACCTGCTTCTCCTCAAGACTTCTTTTGGGGACCGAGGTTGTTAGGTGACTTGAGTCAAATCCATAACTTAACACAGTCCAGGACTGGGGAGCTGGCGGGGTTGGATCCCTGGCAGCATCTTGGAACTTCCTGGCAACATCTTTGGAACCATCCC
The DNA here is from genome assembly GCF_006229205.1 of Suricata suricatta. Classification (NCBI taxonomy): domain Eukaryota; kingdom Metazoa; phylum Chordata; class Mammalia; order Carnivora; family Herpestidae; genus Suricata; species Suricata suricatta. Next base: position 150,283,624 of record NC_043703.1, read on the forward strand.
CCTCGCGCTCCTCCCCACGCACTCTCTAGGGTTAGGTGCAGAAGGCCAAACTGACTGGAGTATTATCGGGTAGGTTCCCTGGTGAGGGGTGGAAAATCCAGGATGACAGCGTCTGAAGCAACGCGGCGGTCCATCATCCGCACGTGTGCGTGGGCAGTGCGGGGCGGGTGCGCCGCCTCACTGGCCGGGGACTCCACGCTCCTTCTAACCTGACCCTCCGCCATGCGTGGTCTCTGTTCTCAAGCTCATTTCGTGCCCAAGATGGCTGCTGCAGCCGCAGCCATATCTGCATCCCAGCCAGCTGGAAAGAAAAAAAGAAAGAAAGAAGGACCGGTTCCTGCCTTTGACACCCCCCGAACGGATGTACAACCACCTCTGCTCCCGTGCACCGGCCAAACCCTCACCAGGCAGCTACACAGAGCTGTAGGTGATGCTGGGAAAGAGAATCTTTACGTTGGACGGCCACAGGGCCAGTTGAAATTTACCGGTTCTTTTCCTGAAAAAGGAGAAGAAAACAAATACAGGAAGCAGCCAGTAGTATCAGCCCAGGCGGTCAGTAATACCAGGCTCCAGCAAAGTGTTTCCTAACGGTGGGGCCATTCAAAATCAAATGACAACGAAGAGATCTCACTTGAGGTCAGAGGGGCAAAATATAAAAGGTCCAATAAGTGCCAAGTCATACAGAGGAAACAGAAAAATGGGCACTGTCCTAACTGCTGCTGAGAGTATAAATTGCTAAGGACCCTTTTGGAGAGCTACTTGTTTAGAGAAATTAGAGCAATTCCCAAGAGAGCTCAATGTATTTGTACCTTAAACCCAGCTCTATCTACTCTTAGAAAGTCTGCGCGTGCACTCAAGGAGAGAAGTACAAGAATTGATTGCAACGTCAAGTGTAATATTGAAAAACCGGAGACAACCAAACGTCCACGGGTAAACAAACTGAGGCCTGTGCGTACTGTGAGTGGGAATACAGCAAGTGCGTGCCCAGGAGCCACATGTGTCAACATGGGTAGAGCTCAAAACATAAATGGAGAAGCCTTTCCCCACTGAATCCATAACGTTTCATTTATACAAAAATAACAAAAAGAGAAGAAAAAAGATCATGGTAAGATTAGGTAAACTTAGACTGGTTGTTGCATTCATTATATTGTTGTTATATTGTTGTCTTCATTATATTATGATTTTGAGGGGATTGCAACTGAGGTGGGGTTTTTTAAATATTCTTTTTTATTGTAAAATATACATAATGCAAAATTTGCCATTTTAACAATTTTAAGTGTATAACTCAGTGGCACTAAGTGCATTCATGCTGTTGAACCATCACCACCTTCCCTCACTAGACCTTTTTTCATCTTCCCGAACTAAGACTCCATACCTGGCAAGCCTCCTCCCTTCAACCCCAAGAAACGGCCACGGTTCTATTTTCTGTCTCTATAAATTTGACCACCTCAGAAACCTCACATAAGTGGAATCATATAGTATTTGTCCTTGTGTGGCTGACTGGCTTACTGCACTTAGCATAAAGTCTTCTAGGCTCATCAGTGTTACAGCATCATCAGAATTTCCTTCCTTTTTAGGGCCAAATGGTATTCCCACTTTATGCATACGCCACATTTTGTGCATCCCCTCATCTGTCAGTGGCCACAAGGGTGGCTTCCACCTTTTAGCTGCTGTGAATACAGGTATGCAACTATTTGTCTGAGTCCCTGGTTTTAATTCTTTTAGGCATATACCCAGAAGTGAAATTGCTACATCATATGGTAAATTGTTGTTAATTTTTTGAGCAACATTATTCTTTATTATATGTTTGAAATGGTCCACAATAAAACAATAAACTGTCTTTTATTAAAATGTTTCATGATGAGGGGCTCCAGGGTGGCTCAGTCAGTTAACTGTCTGACTTCGGCTTGGGTCATGTTCAAGGGTTGGAGCCCCACATCGGGCTCTGTGCTGACAGCTCATTGCCTGGAGCCTGCTTCGGATTTTGCGTCTCGCTCTCTCTCTCTGTCCCTCCCCCACTCACACTCTTTCTCTCTCTCTCTCTCTCTCTCTCTCAAAAATGAACATTAAAAAAATGTTTCATGATGAGAAGAGGTTGCTTTGTCTTAATAAAAAGTTGTGTTTTCTACCATCTTGAGGTAAGAATGCCCTTACACATTATCTGATATTCTTTGGGAAGTCCTTGACATTGGCTCCCCCAAATTCAAGCACCTGGAAGGTGAATCTGCACACATTCTGATACTTAAGCCCTGCTTGCCAGTCATGGCTTCATGTGGGTGCGGAACCCATTCTGGCCAGTGAGATGGGAAAAGTGTGTACACTGAGGGGCACATGGGTGGCTTGGTCCGCGGAGCATCTCACTCTTGATTTCGGCCTGGGTCATGATCTCACACAGCTCATGGATCAGAGCCCGACGTCAGAGCCTGCTTTGGATTCCCAGTCTCTCTCCCTCTCTCTCTCTGCCCCTTCCCTACTTGCACCTTCCCTCTCAAAATAAATAAATAAACTTAAAAAAAAAAAAAAGAAGTAGGAGGAGTGACCTCATTACTGGACGTGGCTGTGTTAGTGAGATGGCTGGAAACACTGATGCCATCTTGTCACCAGCCTGACGGAGGAGCCACGCCCCGATGGCAGCGCTGAGAGGTGGGCGGGGCTTATGTTCCAGTAGTGTGGCAGTTTTTGTTGTACGGTGAGTAATGCAGGTAAGGTACCTGCAATATTCCAGCTGCTTGAGGGGAAGCTATTAGTTGAGGTTAAAAGCATTTCCACTGATTCAATAAACAATTTCTAATGTAAAGAATTAAACAAGTAACATGTATATATTCTCATTTAATAAATTAATATTATTGACTAAACTTAAAAATTCTCCTACAACTGTCTCCATCCCATTTTCCTCCCCTACAGGAAAAATGTTTTATATATATATAATAGTCTGTGTACATTGCACACATGTTTTTGTTTTAAGAAAATTGTGGCCATACTATATAGAGATCACTCTTTAACTTGCCTTGTTCACCTAAAAATAAGCTTTGAAAAATGTCGCATGTTGAGACTGCTTTATTTTAAAAAGTGTTGTATAGTTTTCCACCGTGTGGGAATATCCACATTTATTTCACTTTTCCTTTATTGATGAGTGTATAAACATGCCTGTTGGGACACTGATGAAAATACTTCTTTTTTTTTAATGTTCTATTTATTTTTGAGAGAGAGAGAGAGAGCATGAGCAGGGGAGGGTCAGAGAGAGAGGACACAGAATCTGAAGACAGGCTCCAGGTTCTGAGCTAGCTGTCAGCTGTCGATGCGGGGCTCGAACCCATGAACCACAAGATTATGACCTGAGCCGAAGCCGGATGCTCAACTGCCTGAGCCACCCAGGCACCCTCCCCCTTTTTAAAAAAATACTTCTGAAAAATAAATTCACGGGGACAGAGTCACTGAGTTGAAGGCTAAGTGCATTTTGAGCTTTGAAAGATGCCCACTTGCTCAGAGGCTGGCTTTGCCAGTCCAGGTGCCTACCGCAGTGAAGGGGGCAGCCTACGCCCCAGGTGCCACACACACCACGCAGGGCTGGCCTCTTCCTGCCTGCTCACCACCAGCTGCCCTGCCCCCAAGTGGCGACAGGTGCCCATGGGAAGAATGAGAGAAATGGGGTGGGGAGATGCTGGCCCTGCCTTCCCAGAACCTTCTTTCCCTTAGTGGGAAAAGGAAGCAACATTCAAGGCAGTTAGTGGTTCACCAGGGATGATACTGAGCATATTTGATGACCCATGTTAGGAACCCAAGTCAGGATGGAACCCCTGCCTCGGTCCCTCCACAGGGGAGGCTAGAAGCCCCCTGCTCGGCCACACATTAACCCTTTAGGTGTTAGAGTTATGAAGGCTTGGTGGGGGTCCCAGGGCAGGGGCTGATGCGCACAGCAGGGATGGAGGACCATATCTGTGCATGTGCACTGATGTAGCTGTGACATTCCAAAGGGCTGTTATCTCCAAGGCAGCTTCTCAAGGAAGAGGTTTCTTGCAGAATTTGGGCTGGAGGAGAAGCAAAATAGGGGTCCTCTGGGCCACAGGCAAGCCCTGATCTTCCAGTTTCCTTCTCTCTGTACATGCTTCTTTGGGGGTCCCTCTATTGGGTCCCTCCTCTTCCTTGTCTGCTCAAAGAAACACACACTGATTTGGGGCAAATGTACTGTTGGAAAGAAACACTAAACTGGTGATTTTTGAAAAGTCTCCATTGAGCCCCCCAAGACCCCAACTTTCTCGATTTTGTGCAGTAGAGAAAAGCAGGATTCTGAACAGACCTATTTTTCCCGCCACATTGGGTTGAGAGGACCAGAGAACTAACTTCAGACCTGTGGAGCCAGACCCTGGGAGATACACGGACTTTCTTCTAAAAGGGCCTGTTAACCCACCAGGACTCCCTGATCTCCCGAGAGACCCTGCCTGGTGCCGTGCTGTTGGATGATCCGTGATGTCGAGGCACTTGGGGGCCCCGCAGTAGGCCCCAAGAAACCCGATGAAAATCTTTCATCCCCCAAAGCCAAACCTGAGGAAACCGAGACCTCAAAACAGGGAGTTGCTCAAGTCAAATAGGGATTCAGAGCAGGGGCAAAAACAAGGCCGAGTGCTGTTCCGGGGCCTCACCTTTCTGTGCTCTGACGGGGTAGTGTGACTAGATGGGGGCTAAGGAGGCTGCATAACTCCTGGCAAACCTGCTGGGCAGGTGGAGAACCCAGGGCCCACAGCGGATGGTCCTGCCTGGTTAGCCCAGGACCCAGGAACGTTTAAAACATTTAAAGAGAAACACTGGATACTGCTGAGAGGCCAAACCACCCCAGGAGACCTTCCTGGTTCCCAGTTCAGGCCAGCTGAGGCCTGCCCTGCCCACTACTTGCAGAATGTGGGTGAGGAGGACGCCATCTTTGGTCTCCAGGCCCAGGTACGAAGGTCACTTGGCACCATCTCTCCTGCCTACCAGTCTGCTGGCAGGGCCTGGCAGCTTCTTCCCCTTTTCCCTCAAGGCCATTTGCGCGACACCCAGACGCCTTCTCATAGCCTTCCCGCACAGAGGGGGCTGCTGGAAACACTGAGGTCTAGGGCGTCTTAGGGAATCACCAAGCGGCGCTCCTCAGCTCCGCGGGCTGGAGGAGGTTTATTTTTCCTTTTGGCTCAGAAGATGGAGAGGGCAGTCTTCGATTGAGACTCAGAAAACTTTTTCTTTTTTTTTTCAGCCCATCCTGAGCATGTACCCCTGTTAAAGTATGGCCCCAAGTTTCCAGCACTTTCTGGCGTGCGTGCAGAACGCGAGGGCCTGTGGGAACCTGTTCTTGGGGACGTGAGGACGCAGGGACCCCTTCGGCAGGCAGCCAAAGGAGAGGCGGGGGAGGTCTCCATCGGTTTGAGGCCCCATCACCTCGAGACCCCCGCACAGCCCGCAAAGCGTTCCTGGCGCCGCTGGGATTCCGGGAGTCGAACGCACCTGGAGGACGTTGGGTGCCCACGTCCAGAGGGCGCTGTAGATTGGCGCCCACAGTCGAAGGCCGACGCCCGCTCCTCCCGCCCTTCTCACGGGCAGCGCCCCAATATAGTGGGGCAGGGCGGAAGGGGGTGCGCCCCGACCCCGCCACCCGGGAGCAGCAGGGTTGAATCGCCAGCACAACCGCTTGTGGGAACCACAGCTCCCGACGAAGACGAGGTTCGGCGCTGCCGTGCGAGAGGGGCGGGGCGAGCGCGGGGCCAGGACGCCGGGGTGGGACTTTCCAAGGGGCGGGGCTGGATGGCTGAGGGGGCGGGGTCCTAGGGGGTGGGGACTGGGGCTGGCCCCGAGACTAGGCGAGCTGGGGGTGGGGGGCTAGTTTTTGCAACGGCTAAGGGCCTGTGGGTTTATTATAAGGCGGAGCTCCGCGGGAGACGTGAGGGCTGGAGCCTAGCCGGGCGGAGAGGAATCCAGAGGTAGAGAGCGGACTGTAGCCGGCGGATTCCGCAGCCCTCGCCAGAGACAGCCGCGCGCGGGGCATTGCCCGAGGGTGCAGCGCGCAAAGACCCGGCGGAGCCTGTCCGGAGCCCCGCGCAGTCCGTACCGCGCGGCGTCGCTCAGATCCCCGCATCCCGCAGCGCTCCCGCCGCCGGTCCGGGCAGCATGAGGCGCGCTGCGCTCTGGCTCTGGCTCTGCGCGCTGGCGCTGCGCCTGCAGCCGGCTCTCCCGGTGAGTGCGGTCCGCGGACGGGCGGGGAGCGGCGGGAAGCCGGTGCTTGCAGAGTCGCGGATGCCGCCAGCGGCACGTGGAGGGGGAGGGGAAGAGGGGACTTGCCTTCCCGCGCTAGCCCGGC
>NC_043703.1:150290048-150371684 GCF_006229205.1 Suricata suricatta
CTGGCCCCTTCGAAGGAGGCAAGTTTGGGAGCAGCGGGGTCGGCGCGTTGGCACAGGAGGCCGGGCCAGGGCCGCGCGGGGGTCGTGGTGGCCGCGGAGGTGGGATCCTTGGCTTCCCGTCGGCTGCCCTAAGGGAGCCGGGCAGAGCTGGCAGTGGGAGGTTCCGGGAAGTTGGTTCCCGAACACCAGAGCCCCGCAGGAACCCAACTTTGGGGCTGCTGAAGTTGTGTGGCTCGCGGAAGGGTGCGGGCAGTGCTGAGCACGGCCAGGGAGGGCTGCGGCTTCCACGCGAGTGGACCCCGGAATGGCTCTTCCCCTCCCCCGGCCTGGCTTTGTGCTGGAGCCGCGCGGAGGGAAGGCGGGTCCCTTGGCCCGCCCAGTGGAGCTGGGGGGAAGAGGGACAAATGTGGAGCCCTTGGCTGGGGGAGGCCTTTGGGTAGGACTCCAGCATCTACCTTTGGCGAGGGGTGGGTCCCCTCTCAAGAGGGACCTGGCCGACAAAGAGCATCCAGAGGCCCCCAGAAAGTGATCTCCCGCCCCCGCCGCCGTCCGCTAGCCCGCCTTCCCAATGGGGGCGCTTTGTTCTCGGCCCCTGTAACCCTTTCCTGGGAACCGCCCCGCAGCGCCGGCCCCGCCGTGGGCCGGGACCTGGGCGGCCGCCAGGTGTCAGCGCTGGCCGCCGGGTGTCCACGTCCACCCCCAGCCCCCACACCCGGTGCTGGAGTCCGGGGCCCTCCCCGCGGGCTGGGGCGGCCATCCCCTGGGATGGAGAGGGGAGGTGTGGACGGAGCGGGGGGCTCTTCCCCTTCCGGAAGTGGCGGTCTCTCTCCACCACATCTGGACTGCTCGACTTCCCCAGCTCTTGGTGAGGGAGGCACGTGGGCAGGGAAGGATCGCAGGAGGGGAGGAGGGGGTGCCGGGTCCTCCACGGGAATGTGGCATCTGCACAAATCTCAGCAACGCCTACCCTCTGTAATAGGTCCCCCTACAATAATAGAAGCTACCAGCTATTGAGAGCTTTGGGGTATTTTATAGGGTCTGGCTCAGGTGGGGTGTTTCCCAGGCTTATCTGTAAAGTGCCCTCCCTGGTTTCCAGGCGACTCTTGTGTTTGGAACTATATTTTGAAGTACAAGGACAGGGTCCCTGATGCCTCTTGCATTGCTGATGAGTTGGAGGTGAGGGGCGAAGGGTGACAAATCTGGGGGAGCCATGGGGACAGATAGGATTTCTGAGCTGCATCTCCAGTGCACTCCTGGCTTTCAGATCCAAGAAGTTGCATCTGGCTTCTTCTCTCTTTAAAGCTACAGCTCCGTAGGACTCAGATTGTGCCTGGACTCCTAGTTAATACTCTGGAGAAGAGTGGAGGTGCAGGGCTTGATTGGGAGGTTCACCCAGTGTTATCTGGCTACTCCACTCTCTATAGGCCAGAGACTGCTGCTGAGGTGGGGTTCTCCACCTTTTTTCCAGCCAAAATCAGGAGTGTGGGTTTTGGTTCTTTTGCCTGCCTTGGCTGAAGCTGGCATTCTTACGAGCTGGGCTCCCAGAGCGCCTGTTAAGTGGGGGAAGCAGAGGGGATGAGGCTGTGGGCTGTGTTTCCCAGAGTCTCCTGCGTACTGGATACGGGCAGATGCTGCAGTAAGAGGCATTATTTCTTGCCTAGAAACTTAGACACATTACATAGGGCTTGGGAGGCAGTTGACTCTCAAGGGGGGCAGCAGGGAAGGGGAGAGGCTTATTAGAATGTGGTGGTAGGAGGGCTTCCTGGAGGGGGTGGCTGAATGGAGCCTGAAAGCACTAGGCTTTGGGGTCAGACCTTGGCTTGGAGCTTAGGTTTTCTTTTTTCCTTTTATAAAGTTGAGTTTGTTTTCTCTTCCAGCCCTGCCTTTTCCCTCTTACAGTGGGTGTCCATTTTGGGTTAAAAGTGGGGGCATAATGTGGCATAAAGTCCTCTCCCTTCCCCCCTGCTAAAAGAAATTAGGCAATGGGGTTTGCCTAAAATAGGAGGAGGTGTCTACAGGTTGCAGAGCTCTGGTCCTCTCCCAGGGCTCACTTTGGTCCCAGTGGGAAGCAGGTCAAGAACCCCCCTGGGGACCAGTGAGGCAGGGTGTGATCCTGGGCACCTGATTTTGAACGGGCAAGGGAAGGCTGTTAGGGCAGAAGATTGCTTAAAGCCACTCCCAAGAGACAAGAACAGGTTTGTCTAAAAAGTTTTCTGTGTGTGTGTGTGTGTGTGTGTGTGTGTGTGTGTTTCCTGTGGTCTTTTGTTTCTTCCCTGCCAGAAAAATTGCTGTCTGGAAGAGTTATTTGCTGTTTTCCTCTCCTCTTTTCTCTTTCTTGAAAGGCATAAAATCCCTTTTTGCCCTAATTATGGGGGCCAGTAGAGACATTTCCGTAAGGCCTAGTGGGGTGGGTGGGGGTTGGGGGAGGGCGTTAAGTGCCTCCTCTCCTCCTGGGCTCAGAGCCTTCTAGAGGTGATGTCACTCCTGGCTTCAGCTCCAGGGTGGAGCTGCTTTAAGTCTCTACCTGTGGCTCATGGTGGGTTCCAATAAAACCTCATTAACCAAGATTGGTGGGGAGAGGGATGAGAAAGGAGGGAGGCCTGGAAAGAATTAGTGAAAAGCTTGAATTTTGTAGTATTTTATAGAGGAATGTTTCCTTTTGCAGAGTTTCAGATTCTGAAATCCCTTGGGAATAAGGTATCCTTGGCATCTAGGTTTTTTTAGTGAGCTAAGAATCCACATTGACCTCAAAAGTATTCTTACTTTGGGCAGGACTCTCCACAATATTTATTTTCCTTCCTTTATTAACAAAAGAATACTGGGGCACCTGGGTGGCTCAGCCGGTTAAGCGTCCGGCTTCGGCCCAGGACATGATCTCATGACTCATGAGTTCGAGCCCCACATCGGCTCTCTGCTGTCAGCGCAGAGCCTGCCTCAGAACCTCTATCTTCCCTCACTCTCTTTGTCGCTTTCCTGCTCATGTGCTTTCTCTCTCTCTCAAAAAAAAAGACAACTAAGCATAGTTTAATCTCTAGGTGCCAGTGTCTTCTTCATGGTTGTCACTGTGTTAGGTTAGGCATTTCTTTTTTTTTTTTAATTTTTTTAATGTTTTATTTATTTTTGATACAGACAGAGACAGAACATGAGAGGGGGAGGGGCAGAGAGAGAAGGAGACACAGAACCGGAAGCAGGCTCCAGGCTCTGAGCTAGCTGTCAGCACAGAGCCTGATGGGGGGCTCGAACCCACGAACGTGAGATCTGACCTGAGCCAAAGTCGGAGGCTTAACTGACTGAGCCACCCAGGCGCCCCAGGTTAGGCATTTCTGTCCTGGGTTTGTTGAGCTCCAAAGAGCACTTTGCCCCTGTGCTGGGTGCCCCCAGGTTGGTACCTTTTGAATTCTGGTTTGCTCTGTTTCTCCTCCCATCCCTGACAGCAGCCCAAAGTGACAATTGTGGACCTAAGTGTAGCAGGCAGCTTTTCTGTTCAGTTCTAATTTGCACTAATCTCCAGCAGTACTAAGAAACTAGTCAGATCTGTTAGAGTGATTCCTAAGACGTGAGTTTTCAGTGCTGAGTGAGAGTTTCATTTGTGAGTAATGTTCATCATCTGTGATATGTGGAGTCGTGCCTCCAAGGACCCCGCCAGGACCTCAGCGGTATCCCTGATAATACCTAGGATAACAAGGCTGTCAACGGTCATGCCTACAGGCTCCCTTGGTGAACAGGTGCGGATGACCTCTGGGAGGAGGCCCCTGACGACCCCACATTCTGAGTTTCTCTACCTGGCTTGAGTTGTAAGTGGACTCACCGGTCACATGTAAGCCTGGACCTGGCGAGGCTAACTCGCTGTCAGTCCCACTCGGAAGGGCCCTTACTCTTAGCCTGGGTCCTGTCTCCATCGCTTCACCATGTTTTATTTGGGTGAAGTGCATCTTTCCTCGTGCCCCCGTACTGTTTGGCAGGCCAGAAATGGCTTTGGATGAAGTAGGGCTCCAGGACCAGGTCTCAGCCCTGCCACTAATTTACCATGTAACCTTGGGTGAGTCACTTCACTTCCAAGTCTTGATGTCCTCTGTAAAGCGGACATCATACCTGTTCTCCTTGTCCTCTGTCATTTGCATATTCATTTCATAATGAGTGCTTGAAAGTGTTTGGAAACGAAAGCGCCAGAGGAAAAGTTAGCTATCGATATAATTAGAGGTACTTTTAATTGAGTGCCTATTATTGAGTGCTCAGTGCTTTTCTTACATTCTTATCTCATCTTTTTCTTTTTTAATTTTTAACTGTTTTTATTTATTTTTGAGGGAAAGAGAGACAGCGTGAGCAGGGGAGGGTCAGAGAGAGAGGGAGACACAGAATCCGAAAACAGGCTCCAGGCTCTGAGCTAGCCGTCAGCACAGAGCCCGACGTGGGGCTGGAACCCACGAACGTGAGATCGTGACCTGAGCCGAAGCCGGACGTTAACTGACTGAGCCGCCCGGGCGTCCCCTTATCTCGTCTTTAAGCTAAACCTTTATGATGTATATCACTGCCCTCATTTTGTGGATGAGGCCAATAGAAGTCAGCCCCTCTATGGGGCTGATGTGTAAGAAACAGGGTCTGTACCTCTGTGTGGGCCTGTGTGTGTGGCATTAATGAAATGATGGACTGTCAAGTGTCCCCAGTGAGGCCCAGCATAGGAGGCTGGTTGAAACTTGTGAGGCTCTATGGGTGTTTGCTGTTCCATCCTGGAGAACCATGGGTGTGCATATTTTGGATGGAGAGGACATTGGACTGGACTGAGCGGGCCTGAACGGTGCCTTTAGGTGGACCCTGAACACTGGCCACATCTGGGCTTGGCTTAGGGACAGGTAAGAGTTACTCCCTGGAGCCTAGGTCAGAAGACAGTGAGGCCCATGAGGGTAGGGTTGGGTGTGCTCCCAGGTCTGATGCCCATGCGGGGACCATATATATGTTCTTGGCTTCTGCAAAGAGGCCTGATGGGCATCCATGTTTGCATGGTGCCTGCATGCTTGTTCCCAGGGTAGCAGCCCGTCTGCACTGACTTTCATCTGAGGCCCTGGGGAAACATTTTTCAGAATTAGTAGATCCCTTTTTAAGCTGGGGAGGTGGGCAGCATGCTATCAGCCAGATGCCCGGATACCCAGTACTCCTGGCCCGCGGGCTGGGTTCCCCGTCTGGCCCGCTCCAACACTAGGTCCTGCTGCAGGAGCAGCCCCGTGAGGAATCGGTCGTTAAATGATTTCTAGTCCTGGAACCCTGGTAGTTTTATGGAAGACACTATTTCCTGATTTCTCCCCTCTTTTCAACAACCAGTTTTGGAGTCTGGGGTTGAAAGCCCATCCCCCCTTGAGGACCTGCCCCTGTGTGTCTAGAGAAAGAGAATGGGATTAAGGGAGTCTGTGGAAAGAGGGCTTTTGGCGCCAGGATCCCGCACCCTGGAACAGATTCAGCACGGTGTCATTTCCCTGTCAGCGGTCCCAGGGCTTCAGAGGAGAATGCGTGCTGGCACCTCCCTCAGAGTGGGCTGGGAGTGCCCTGATGATGCCCGGTGAGGGCAGGCTTGGATGCCTCCCTCAACACAAGGAGGCACGTCTCAGGCCACAGAGGCAAGACCCTGTGCCCGGAGTCTGCAACTTGGAATCCAGGAGACATGTGAAGTCTCCTGCATGGCCCCTGGGATGGCCTGCTCTGTCTGCGTGATGCAGTTGCCTCTGCCTGTCCCCAGGAAGCTTACACTGGGTGGGGAGTAGGCACTAGAAGTTTCCTAGAAGAATAGTGTTTCTGGGCCCGAGACAGGGGACTTAGTTAGCTCCCCTGTTCTCGGGGCTGTGGGGCCCAGAATAAGCCAGTGGCAGGAGGGCGGGTGGGGGGGGTGGCTTGAGGGGAGGTGGGGTAAGGTCCCTCTGGAAAGTGTCCAGCTGCTTTTCAAAGCCGTGCAGGTCTGGGGAGCCAGGACGTCTGGAAGGGTGCGAGTGTGTGGAGGCAAGCTCACCCGGGGCGGGAGTGTGGTGGACAGTTCTGGGGCTTGGGACCATTGGGTCAGGAGAGGGGAAGGCTGGTGGCCGGACCTGCTCCTGGACTCAGTCATCTGTTCCGTGATGTTTCCTGTTGACTCATGAACCTGGAGGCCTCCAGATGCATCCCCTTCTGCCTCTGGAGCTCCTTGAGGGTCTCTGTCCTCCTGGCATTCATGTATGGCTCCAAGGGCTGCCTGACTCTATGTAGAGGCCGCTGCCATGCTGGGACCACTCTCAGGGCTCACCTGGGGCCACTATGTGTGGGCTGGTGGACCCCCAGCTGAGCTTGGCCTGGGTGGTCTTGACTCTGTTTCCTCATTGGGCTCTCCTGCGGGGTAGGCTGCAGCCTGAGCGTTTTGGGAAACCTGGTCACCACCTGTCTGCAGCTTCCCCTTCAGAAGCAGTCTTCCTCTCTCTTTCTTTTCTGGTGGACTTTTCCCTTTTCAGTTGCAACTCTGACACTCCTCCATCCCTGGCATTAGAAGTCTATGGAGGTTACTCCTACAGAGTCGGGCAGCTAGGACAGTTGTCCTTCCTGGTCTCAGGTTGGCCCCTGACAGGCTTGGGCAGGTCATTGCTCCTCTGTGCCTCAGTTCTCCCATCTGTTCAAGGGGCCTCCCTCCTCTTCTTCAGCTCTGAGCCTTGTCCTGGGGAGGGTGAAGGTGGTAATGGGGGACTCGGCGGGGCTTAGGGTCCTCCACCGTTGTTCTGGGGACTCGAGGGGACATTCACTGCCTGAGGAGTCCTCTGTGGAGGTGGAGGGCAGGGCAGGCTGCTTGGAAGAGGTAGAGGTAGAGCTCAGTGTGGGAACCAAGAGGTGGAGAGAGGACGCTGGGCAAGGTCAGGCCTGGTGATATTCTCTGCACACACCCAGGCTTCCTGGCCACCTGCCCCAGGTCCGCTCATCGGCAGGAGCGGAAGCCGTGGCGGGCAGGTTGGGGCAGTGGGGCAGGCAGGCGTGTTTATCACTCCACTTGTCAGCTGAGTCATGGTGCCAGGCCCACGATCCTCCCCTGACACTCACCCAAGTATCCTTGACCATGAGCCCACTGTGTGCTGAGCACGGGATTGGGGAGCCCAATGGGACTAGCTACAGCACTGATGCTTGCCTTCCAGCCCTGGCCCTCCTTTTTGCTGCTGAGTGACTTTGTGCAAAGGCCTCTTTTGGCCTCAGTGAGCCCACCTGTGAAATGGGAGGAGGAATAGAGAAGCTTAGGTGACAGTCATGCACTTGGGGTGTTCATGATGTTCTGTGGCTGCGTCACAGGACTGGTGGGCATCGGAACCTATCTCTGTTTCCGGAAGCCTTCTGCTTCAACCCTGGGGTCTCATGAGCCCTCCTTGGCTTGACCAGATCTAAAGTCCAGAGCCTGGTGCCTACCGTGTGCATTGCCTTGTGTAGGTGGGGAGCGGTCCATGCCTGGTCCAGGAACACAAGTAAGAGACGGTGGCCATTAGTGGGACCAGACAGGAGAGTTGGTCCTTACAGGTAGGCCAGAGGGGCAGTGACAGTTACGGTCATTCACTGAGAAGGATTCATCCCAGAGTCCCCCAGAACAGCAGTTTGTAAGGAGATCAGGTCATAAGACAGGTCCTTTTTTGGCCATGGGAAGTGTTGGGGGATGTAGTCTCCTGATGGGGGCGGTGGGAGTGACAGGTGGCCAGTTTTGCTCTGGGACACTTCTTGGGCCCCGCTGATCTCCCCGGTGTTTAGAGAACTGTCCCACCACAGGGATGTTGAATTCTTAGTCTTTCCCACTCAGGTTGCCTTTCTGTGGCCATGCCGGCCCTCTGCCCCCACAGCAGACCGAGGAGATGGGGGGTGGGGCCGAGTGAGTAAGGAAGGAACTTCTGGATGGCCAGGTGCGCTCATCGACCCCAGACCTACCATGTGCTGGGCACTGGGGACCTGGGGGGCTTGACTGCTGCTTCCAGGCTGCCTGCACCACAGTGGCCGCTGATGCCCAGGGCCTCGCCTGCCCACTTGGGGAGGTGACTGTGTTAGTCCTGTGGCAGGGGGTTGCTGAGGCAGCATTGGCTCTTCTCTCTGCAGCTTGTCAGCATCCTGGCTGCCCGGGAAACTATCCGGGGCCTTGGAGCCCCATCTCTGGGGAGTGTCCCCGACGGGTATGTGATCAGGTTTGAGCTCACAGGGCCCCAGGCTGCGGGTGTTTCAGGAGCCTCTAAGACCATTGTAGAGGCTGATGTCAGTCCGCCTTCTCCCAGAGAGACCTGCTGGGGTGTGGCACTGCCATCTCTAGTGACCACCTCTCCTCCGGGACACAGTGTGGGCATGGTCTAGGCAGCAAGACCTCCAGGCTGGCCAGGGCCTGCAGGCTGTGGGCCAGAGTAGGAGAATGGGCACACCTGCACTTGGGCAGAGGAAGCCCCCCAGGCTCTGCCCCTGCCTCCCCTTTCCAACCCCCCACTGGCACACTGGGAGTATGGGGTGGGCGGGGCTGGAGGAGGGGCATCCTTGCAAAGTTTCCCTGGAGTCTCCTGGTTGTTGTAGTAAGGTCCTAGGATGGCCCTGAGGTCCATGTCCTGTGCCCTTGGAACTGTGGGAGGAGCAGAGAGGCTGTGACCTCACCCCTTTCCCCTCTACCTGCCTAAGAACAGGGTCATTCTTCAAGACTGCTATCTAGGGGCTGGGTGTCTGGGGGACGCCCTGGTCCACCTTTCCTCCCGGTGTGAAGGCAGCAGCCTGAGCCTGATTGCTTGGCTCTGCCTACCTTTAGGGTAGGTACTGGGGCCCAGTCTGAGGTCCTGAAACTGTGGGGCTGGGCGGGCCAGCTGAGATCCAGAGGTAGGTGTCACGGGGCCTGTCATGTGGAGTCTGGGAAGAGCACAGGACATGGAGATTAGGCACTCCCAAGTCATTACGAAGCTTCATCCCATCCTCCCTGTGTACCTTGGGCATGTTCCTTCACCTGCTGCTAAGCCTCAGTTTCCTTTTCTGTAAATTGGGGCTTTTCATCAGCCTTGGAGGGCTTTTACAGGATCCCAGGAACTAATGTATGTGGTATGATTGAGAGCCCCTTCCTTGCCTGGGCGGAGGAGCAAATCTGGGGGAGCTCTATTTAGAGAGTCCCCTGGGGAATGCCACGCCCCCGCCCCCATGGCTGTGACTGGGAGAACTGGGTGTACAGTTACTTCGTGTGAATGGCTGGCTGGTCTTACCCCGGTTGCTGATGTAATAGGGTCTGAAAACATGGCTTTTGCCCCTTCTCAGAAATCCGAGCCTTCACTGACAGGTCAGACCTTGCTTGCCTCTGCCTGAGCCTCTGCCACTGGCTGGCTCCTGCCCCGAGGAGGTATGAGCTGGGCTGGCAGGCGGCGAGGGGAGGCCAGACACCAGGGCACCTGGGTGGGGGCTCAGGCCAGCTGAGCAGGGCCCCAGACTGTAGGGGACAGTGCCTTGCCCCCAGAGCTGCAGACTGAAGGCTGCCCTGGCAAGGGAGCTGGGCGAGGCCAGGCTGCAGGGTGCGGGGGGAGGGCCCCACTTCTATGGTCCTTCCTTCTGCACTTTCCCCTGTGCCACCTCCCGTGGGAACGATGGCTCTTTTCTTCCTGAGGGTAAGAGAGCCACGTGGTCCCCACTGAAGGGTGGTCCCCAGCGTGCCTGCTGGATTGCCTGGCCTCAGACCCTCGCCCGAGCACTTCATGGCTGTGTGCTCTGGGACAAACTGTCCCCTTTGCCTCAGTGTCCTTATCTGGAGGATGGCCATGGCACTGGAATCTAAGGTTATTGTGAAGATTAATTAATTCGGCTAAAGTGCTTAGATTCGTGGCTGGCACATAGCACACAATACATATTAGCTATCATTACTGTTTTTTCCCTAAGGCCTGATTCGGGTATTTCTGTTTTTCCAGCAACTCCCAGCCCAGGTGAAACCCTCAGGTTCCCACTTCCGCCCCATGACTGTCCCGGAGCTCTGGGCAAGGTGCAGGCAGCCACTCTACATGCTGGGTGACTCTGAGCTCCTGAGGCTTGGGCTATGTCCCTAGACACATGATCTACTGTGCGCCGGTGACACTGGAGCCCGGGAGCTCCGCGCCGGGCGCTTGAGGCTCTGTGCACCTTCCAGCCATCAGGAGGTCCCTGGCGAAGGTTAGGCTGACTGCGAAGGGACCTAGTTTCCTTTGCCTGTGTTTGATGTGGGATCTCACTGGGAACCTGGAGAGCGAGCCCAGCCGATTCAGACCTGGTCTTCCTGTGTCACTGTCGGGGCTTTTAGCAACCTCAGTGCCTCATCAGTCTGAATTGTATTTTATCCCAGAGGTAGGTTCCCAGGCTAGCCCATTATTCTTCTGTTCGTGGGAGGAGAAGCCATGTATGTCTGTGGCTCAAAGTGGGAACAAAGGGAATTTAGTCTGTCTTTTCTTGGGTAAGGGGTTGACTGGCAACCATATTCTGACACAGGTTAAAAAATGTGCTCTTGGCATCTCCCAGCCTCTCTTTTGTAATCCTTGCCCATCCTCCAGGGTTCCTACCCACCCCCAGTGTCCCTGTTGCAGAATTAGTTGCTCCCCTGTATGGAGCTGATTTATACTCTAGGGTGAGTGACTAGCACCTGATAGCCTTACCAGAGGCATTTTATTTATTTTAATTTTTTTAAATGTTTTTATTTATTATTGAGACAGAAACAGAGCACGAGTGGGGGAGGGGCAGAAAGAGAGGGAGATGCGGAATCCGAAGCAGGCTCCAGGCTCTGAACTGTCAGCACAGAGCCCAATGCAGGGCTCGAACCCACAAACTGTGAGATCATGACCTGAGCTGAAGTTGGACGCTTAACCAACTGAGCCACCCATACGCTCCAACCAGAGGCGTTTTAAAGGGGATGCTGTGCAACTGCAGGAACACCAATGGGTAAGCTTGGGTGAGGAAGTGCCCTCATCCCTGTCTTTGCGCACAGCTGGAGCCCCGACTGGCTGCAGGTGTGTCCAAAGCTACTAGTTTCTGCCCCTGTGAAACTTGAGGAGACTTTATTTAGACAGAGCAGGGGGAGGGTGTCTCTAGAAGCCCATGTACCGGAGGTGTCAGGCCCACAAGCCCGGTGGCATCTGGAGGTTAATCAGCTAGAGAGCAGGTCACAGGGCCCCTGTGAGGGTTGGTGGGGCTCAGACACTGAGCTTCTGGTCTTCGCCACCTCGTTAGGACAGCCAGGGCTGGGGAGGTACAAGGCCTCAGCTGCTCCCTCTGTCCTCATGAGGTACCATTTGCCATCCCAGAGTCCCCTTGATTTGGAACGCCTCCAAGAAGGCAGTGACACTGAGTCACTGTGATCAAGTACCCTCTCCCCACTTGTCACGGTGGGTCCTCCCCTGCTGAGCACTGTGTTGTGAGGCACAGCCCCTCCGGTGGGCAGTCCCCTTGACTTCCCAGCCGTAGATTCAGATCCAGTAGCCCCCTTGCCATCCCCCACTGTACCGATGGGGAAGCGGACACATGTTCTTTTCCAAGGTCATCCAGTAAGTTGGGAACAGCCCAGGCTATAGCCAGGTTTCCATGGTACTGGGTGCTGGAAAACCAGGTTTTCCTGGCACTTTCCTCTGGCCATCCCTTGTCTCACTCCCAGGGCAACCCTGGCCACTAAGGCTGGCAGGACCGGGCTGGGCAGCCTTGCTCAACGCCCGGTTCAGGGCTCTTGGAGGTGGGGAAAAGCAGAGGAACTGGTCTTCCGGCTCTGCGGCCCCACACCCAGCCCTCAGCTGGGCCTGTCCAAGACGAGTCCCAGCACGTGGGCCGTGTGGAGGCGCCAGCTCTGTGGAGGGGTGTGGGTGGGGGTGCTGGTGGCAGTTCTGACCTGGCTTGGGCATTGGGGCTGGCACTGGCCGCCAGGACCCTCCCCCCACCTCAATGCAACCCTGGCCTCCAAGTAATCCAAATGGGCAGAATGGGGCAGGGCAAAGGCTCTTTGATCCTGACCTTGTTTTCCATCTGTAAAGCCCAGTATGGATGCTGCCCTGTACCCAGCCCTGCCCTGGAACCCCCAGATGGTGAGGTCTGTGTCTGAGTGGCAGGATGGGGACAGCTTTGGTAGGTTGTGTGCGTGTATGGGGGAAGGGCGCATGCTTGGGAGGTTCCCTGAAAGGCACTCCCCCCAGTGGAAGTGCCATCGGGGACTGGGGGCCTACATGCCCTCATGGATGCTCAGGGTGAAGGCAGAACAAGCCCTGTCGCCCACCTGCCATTCCCTGGGCCCCTGCCGCCCTGGGCCATGCCCATCACACCTTCTACAAGTCCCAGCTTGACTTGGTTTTGGTAGAGAGACACTGAGCTGATAAATCACTATGCCTATCAGGCCGGAAGTGCTGATCCTGTCTGAAGCACTGGTGAGGTCTCTTGTTGCTGGGAGTGCCTAAAGGCGGGCGGGGGGAATTGCAGGGTCATGAGGCCCAAACTGGGAGATGTGTGCCTCTTAGTGGCCTAAACAGATTTCCCTGGCCGCTCACAAGTTAGGAGAGAAGCCTTCAGAGAGAAAGTGACTTACCCGCTACTACTCTGAAATCCTGGGCAGGGGGGAGCCTGGGGTCTTCCTGGGCCCCAGCCCACAGTCCTACCCCTCCCATCCACCCTGGCATGGCCACCCCTATGCCACTCTGGCCCCTCTGACGAGGAGTTGGGGCCACTGCTCCCAGGTCCCAGCCTAGCCTGTCAGAGCACTATGGGAGTTTAGGTTTCTCCAGCCAAGCCCCTTCTGTTTAGAGAGAGGCAGAGAGCTGCCCAGGTCACCTAGCAAGGGAGCAGCAGAGCTAGACCTGGGGTAGCCACCCTGGTCAGGCTCTTTCCCCCGGCCACCCCTGGCTCTGGTGCTCTCCTGGAGACCCTTGGTCCAGCACACTTTGGGTTTGACCTGCCTGGCCCCTCGGGTCTGTGCTTAGACCATGTCGGGCAGGGCTGTTAGAGGGGGTACAAATGATCCCCGAGACGAGGAGAGCAGAGTTATAAACCCAACTGCCTTAGGGCACCAGGGTGTTGGATGAGCCACAAGAGTGGGGCGGCGTGTTCTGCAACATTCTCTAGCCCCTGCGCCCCACCCCCCACCCCTCGTTCAGGCAGGTGCCCCTGGAAAACTGCCCAGAGGGTCTGCAGCGCCTGTGCCCCTCCCTGGTGGGCCCACCCTGGGGGATCCTGCTCATTCCTGCCAGGCTAGTGCCTCAGGCCTGGGGTACCAAGGATGTCCTGCAACTCTGGGCACGCAGGGCAGGGAGGGCAGAGGCTCAGCTTTGTCTCCGGTTTCTTGTACCCCTCAAAGGGGTCATGCCTCTGGAAGCTCAGGGCTTGCTCAGCTCCATGGTGAGGCTCTTTTGCAGGCTAAGCAGGTACTGGGATGTACTGTTTGAGGAGAGTGGATGCATCAGAAGTACAGAGAATGTTCCAGAACTTTCCTGGATCAGTTTGCCCCTAGGGCTTGTTTACAGGGGTCTGTCGCTATTTGGTGCCTATTTGGTGCCTCTTCTTTGAACGTTGCACCTGAAGGTCTTGTGACCTTTGTAGGGATTAGCCTTCCCCAGCAACCAGGCCCTGGGCAACTCCGGGTCAGACGTTTTTCTGTCCACACTATTGTTCTCCAAGTGTGGTCTGCGTACCACCTACAGGAGCAGGGAGCTTGTTCAAAATCAGGATTCTGGGCCTTTGCCCCAGACCTGCTGAATCAGCCTCAGGGATGGAGAGCAGAAGACTTCTGATAGTTCCTGATGATTCTTAGGGGCCCTGAAGAAGAGAGCCCTTGGCTCATACAAAGGTGATGCTTTGAATTTCACCCTCAGTCAGTCTGGCATCCTGATACACAGGGGGTAAAGGCTAGACTCCTGTAGCTCTACCCCAGACCTCAGACCCCAAGAGTTATGAACCTAGTGGTATGGCGGGGAGGGGGCATCTGCCTGTTTGCCTTAGATCCATAGATCTGACCAAGAAACTGAAAGGGTAAAAATTCCTTAAAAAAGTGTGAATGTCTTAACCCTCCTTACACAATACTATACTTTTGTTATTTATTTTTGAGAGAGAGAGACAGAGTGAAAGCAAGGGAATGGCATAGAGAGAGGAAGACACAGAATTAAAACAGGCTCCAGGCTCTGAGCTGTCCACACAGAACCTGATGCGGGGCTCAAACCCACAAACCGTGAGTTCATGACCCGATCCCAAGTCGGATACTTAACTGACAGAGCCACCCAAGCACCCCTCAATACTGTGCTTTTTGCAGTGTATTCATTGGAAAAACAATGCAATCCTGTGAATTCAGTAACACTTTCTAAAGGATTTGTGCTTTATCCATCACTTAAGTCAGGCAGCAGGTGACACATGTCAGCGATTCAGGGTGTGGGTTGGAAGCCACAGGTCTGAAGGGCCCTGTGGGCTGCAGTCAGCAGGGTGGTGGGAGTCCAGGGAGCAGGCGGACAGGCAACCTCTTCCATCCATCAGAGTTAGAAGCGCCTGGGTCCACCGTCCTCACTTGAACCTCTCTGAGAAGTCCACGTGGCATTCTGACTTGTGACGCTGCTACAGAGTTCCTGTCCTCAATTCTGCTCTGGTCCCTTGGGTTCCTTGGCCGCCCAGGGCACGTGTGCAGATGCAGGCTATAAGGGGAGTGGCCCCTTCGTGGCCAGTGCGGGGTGAGAACTGGCAGGACTTGGCCTGAGGCTGTCTTCTTGAAGCTCCACTCCCAGCCCTCTGTCCTTGGGAATGGCTGGCGGCTGCCTGATGCAGACTCCCAGCCCCTGGCAGCTCTGACCCTGTGCTGGTCCCTGCCCTCCCCTCTTCCCCTGGAAGTGTGAGCTGGCATCATGGTCCCCTCTGCTGCTGGGGTAGGGGTCAGGGGTTCTTACTCCAGGGTGGGCTTGTCCTGTGGCTTGTGGCTGTGTTGAGAACACAGGCATCTTAAAATAGATGGGCCAGAGGGAGAGGGAGTGAGACGTGGGCGAGGAGAGCAGGTGGCGCATCGCCCCTTGGCCTTGGGCAGGTCCCTCGCCTTGTCTCTTTCAGTTCCTCATCTGTGGGAGATGCTAATCTCAAGCCTGCCTGCCTCAAATAGAAGGGTAAGGGTGGAAAGGGATGGAAAGTGTTTTCAGTGTCAGAGAATGCTCAGTTTTTCATACCTTCTTTCCTGTTCTGCTGGAGCTTGATGCCAGGTCCCCTCTCTCAGTCCTTCCCGCAGAGCTTGGTGTGGCCAGCAGACCAGTATGGCAGAGATAGAGATGGGCTAACGCGCTCTTACACTCCATCCCCCAGCCTCCATGTCTCTGCCCCATGACCCCGTGCCCCACTGGGCCCAAACCTGCCTTTGGCCTTCTATACCAGTGGGCTACTAAGGGTCTGTGCTGTGTGTGGATGGGGAAGAAGGAAATAGAATGCATGAATACTTAGATCTCACTACAAGGGTTTTGATTTGTTATATGAAAAGCGGATTTTTCTAGGATTTGCAGAGGTTAAAGGGCCCAGTTAAAGGTATGAGCTGGGGTGCCTGGGTGGCTTAGTCGGTGAGGCGTCTGACTCTTGGTTTCGGCTCAGGTCATGATCTCACAGTTTGTGAGTTAAAGCCCAGCATTGGGCTCCGTTCTGACAGTGCAGAGCCTGCTTGGGATCTCTCTCCCTCTCTCTCTCTCTCCCTCCCTCCCTCTCTCTCTGCCCCTCCCCTGTGCAGGTATGTTCTTTCTCTCTCAAAATAAATAAACTTAACCAAACAAACAAAAAAAATATGAGCCCGTTGGTCTTAACCTTCCCAGGCAGCTTGAGGTGGGTTCCAAGGTGGGCCCACCTGTTCCCCTGCAGCTCCGAGTAGAAGGACCCAGGTCAGGCCAGGCTGAGGAGAGCCCCAAACGAGACCTCGGAGGCAGCTGGCCACAGGCTCCTAGCGCAGTGGCCTAATCGAAACTGGAAGTCTCACCCAGAAAGTTCGAGTCAGCTGGCACCTAGTGATCCAAGTTCAAACTCAGCACTTTCTGCTGATTTCCTCCCCGGGGCGCGGAGGCCATCACAAGTTCAAGCTGGAGGGGATTGGGAGGTCACTGCGGCCCTTCCCCCGAAGGAGACCCAGCCCTCAGAGGGAGGGGCTGCCCTGAGGCCTGGGAGCTGGTTTCAGTGGAGAAAGCCTTTGCTTAAGAGCTTGTTGTGTAAACAAGATGGCTGAGGGATAAGCTGCACAGAGTTGAGGGAACAAATTGTTTTTAGGGACTGGGCAGATCCAAAGTCTTATCAAGTGGTGAAAGAGGCCCTGCTCTTGGGAAACTGCTAACCTGTTGAGGCTTCTCCCTGTAGGTGAGAGGCTGGGCCTCCCTGCCATTTGCCTCCAGGGTTGACATGGTCCCAGTGCAGTGCGCTGAGTCCTCGGCAGGCCTGCGAAATAGGAGGCTCTGGTGGCTGCTGGAAGATTCTGCTCTTATCACAGTGTGGTCTGGCCGCTCCTGACCCTGTTCTGTGTTGAGCATCATCTCTAAGGGATGGAGTCAGTGCATTGGGAAAGGTCCTCTGCTGGTCTCCTAGGGTCTCCTTGGGAGGACTGAGGGAAGGCAGAGGCACTGGGCAAGAGGGCAGTGGGGTCGCAGTGAGTGTGGGTGGGTGGCTGGGGTCCCCTGAATGTTGGCACCTGTCCCCACCCCGTTGGGCTGTGGGAAGCAGTCTGCTGCGGGCGTGGGATGGGAGCACGTTGGGGTGAGGGGACCCACTCTGCCTGCCTGGTGGGCACTATTCTTTGCTACTGAAGGTTTGGGGAGGCTTCAAAGCTGCGTGCAGACAGGACAGGTATAGGAAGCCCCAGCTGGGGACAGGGTAGACAGGATGTGGCCTGCGGTGTCGGTGGAGGGCAGGGACTATGCCCGTTTATTTCGATGGGCCATGACAGCTCAGACAGGCCATTCTGAGGCCAAAACCTTTGTCTTGGGGGAGGTGAGGAAGGGGTAGAGTTTGGGTTTTGTACTTTCAGAGGAAACTCGGTGGTATTTCTAGCCTGGTGGTTTCTACACGTGTCTGAAGCTTCCTTCCTGGCCTGAGCTCCTAGAGGCGGACCGTCCACTGGGTCCAGCTCTGCCCCAGGTGGCCTCAGGAGGCCAAAGGGCTTGTCTGTCCCTCTCGGCTCTGCTGCATTCAAGGGTGAAGCTCTGTGGCCTGTGGCCAGGATGTGGCGATGCCTCTCCCGCCGAGGAGGCCCACTCCCTGGAGCCCAGCCTTGGGCGGAACCTGCCTCTGACAAGTCCGCACAGAGCCTCCTGTGAGCCGGCTCCCTCCTGCCGCTCCCCCGCCTCCATCCCACCTCTTCCCAGGCCAGCACCAGGGGCCTTTTCCCTGTGCTGAGTCAGAGCAGTAGCCGCTGTGGGGGGGCTTGCTGCACCCCAGGCTCCGTTAGGTTCTTCATGTGCATAACCTCCTTGAATTTTTGCAGCCATCCTGGAATGTAGATATTACTGCTGTCCTCATCTTACCAATGGAGACACTGGGGCCACAGGAGGTTTCCTGATGTCCTCAGGGCCACACTGGGTGCTCTGAACTGTGCTGAGATGCCTCTTTATTCAATCTTTGTTCTGGCCCCTGACTCTGGGGTCCTCCAGAGATGGATGCATCACAAACTCCTTCGGGTCAAGGTTGTGTTGCTGAATGGGACACTCTTAGCTAACCTTCCTGCCACCTGGCTGTTGGATCTTCTCTTCTCCCGCTACTGTTCTGGAATTAGTATTTGAGAGCTCCCCCCACCCCCATGTCCCTCCTCCAGCTTTCTGCCGCCCTGCCTGGCTGTGTGTGGTGTGCCCCGCCTCCCCGCAACCCCCTCACTGGGCCCGGTGCAGCCCATGCCTGGGGCACCGGGGAGATGCCTGCGCTCTGGCCCTGCAGCCTCTAAGCTGGACCAGGCGGGCAGCATTCCTGGCACAGCTGTTTGTGCACAGGGTTCATGCCAGGCTCGTAGCTCATTTGTCGGCACCTCCTGAGCAAGCACAGGGCCTCTTCTAGATCAGTCTCATCTGTCCCCAGCCTAATGGGCACCCTGTCCTTCCTTCGCCACGTGGGCCTGGGTCCTGTCCTTCCTGTGGATGAGAGAACAGGCCAGGTGTGGGAAGGAGCATGCGGCCAGGCCTGGGGTTTTCCTGTGTGGTCAGCCCTGCCTCAGCACAGACACCTGACCCCGTGCCCATCCCTGCGCCCCTCCCCCCACCACTGTGAGGCCCTCAGTGTCCATACCCTGGTGCTGAGCATGCTTTGAAATGTCTCTGTGGTATCAGGTTATTGGGGGATTGTTCTTGAGGCTCTTAAACCTGTCTTGGACCCTGAAGCTCCCTGGCCAATGACCTCAAGACCTTGATTTTCATTGTGGGGTGAGCTGACGGGGTCCCATTGTGGCCACAGCCTGTGTCCCAGGAAAGGCATCTTCTATGTGCTCTTCTGTGAGGTCTGGGGCTCCCTTACCAGACTGAACTTCTTGGGACAAGAGCCCTGCCCCCTCTCATGTGTTTCTGCACCCCCTAGCACAGGGCTGCTGGGTCATCAGAGCATTCAGGGGTGTGGGGGGACCAGAGGAAGGTTCCGGAGCCACACACCAGGGTTTCCTTCCTATGCTCTATGTGTGTGTGGGGGGGAGCTCACTCAGCTGTCTGGGACAGGGACCCCAGGGTAGCAGGGTTTTGGCCAAGCCTCCACTCATACCCTTTCCTGATCCTTTTCCAGCAAATAGTGGCCACAAACGTGCCCCCTGAAGACCAGGATGGCTCTGGGGATGACTCAGACAACTTCTCTGGCTCGGGTGCAGGTAAACTGATGTGAGGGCCCCATCCCAAAATGGCAGCGGGCTGGGAGCGGGGGTGGCTGTCCGGCAGCCCCCCTGGCTGGGTCTAAAGGGTGATGTTAGGGAAGAGAACGGGGTCCACGCTGCACTGAAAAGGCCTGTATGGGTTGCAGGAGTGAATGCTGGGGTTCCAGGAGGCCCTGGGGACTGCCTGCTGCAGACAGACTTGGGCTCATATTCTCCCTAACTCCCTGCAACCTTTGGAAAGGCAGACTTCTCCGAGCCTCTGTTTCCCCATCTGTAAAATGGGAATATATTTTGACTTCATAAGATGGTTGGGAGCTGTAAGGTAACATAGAGCGGGGTGGCATGTAGGTCTTCCATATATGTTCTCTTACTCCCCCTATTTCCCCTTTCCCTGGGGGAGCGAAGTCCTTGAGCTGGAGGTAGTCACGGAGGCCTCGAAGAGGAGGCACTCTTGACTAAGCTTTTGGGAGAGGGCCTAGGCCATCCGTGAGGAAGAAAAGTGGCTGACGTAGGGGCTGGGGAGCTGGAGAGTAGGATGCAGGCCTCTGTTCTTGGGGGGCTGGGCCTTTCTGGGGAGAGAGTGGGTGGAAAAGGGAGGAGGCCAGAGAGGAGTGTGCACTGGGAACAAGGCATTCAGGCCTCTGAGAGTGCCCCCACCCAGGGAGCGAGCTTCCGTAGCCCCAGGAAAAGTTCCTTCCCAGACACCCTTGGTACCTCATGGCTCCAGGGACCCTGCGGTCCCCAGGCACATGCAGCAGAAAAGGGCAGCTGTCTTTGTCCAGTTTCCAAAGCTGAGGTTAGCCTCAGTTCGTTCTGCCCTGGGGAAACCGCTTCCCCCGACAGGGTTTGCTAGGCTGGCCCGGGAGTCAGAGCGGCGGGCCCTCGTCCAGGCCCTCCTCCCTGCATGAGCCCAGCTGGTCCAGAGGTTCTGGGCCTCCCCGACTCCAACCAGCTCTGCTTCTGGACCGACAGGTGCTCTGCAAGATCTCACCTTGTCACGGCAGACCACGTCCACCTGGAAGGACATGGGGCTCCTGACGGCCATGCCCACGGCTCCAGAGCCCGCGGGCACAGATGGCATCGCCACCTCCACCTCTATCCTGCCGGCTGGAGAGAGGCCTGAGGACAGAGAGGGGGTGCTCCCGGTGGAGGCGGAGCCTGGCTTCACATCTAGGGAGAAGGAGACCACCCACCCGCCCAGTGAGACCACTCTGCACCCGACCACTCAGAGGGCGTCAACAGCAAGAGCCACCACGGCCCCGGGGCCTGCCACCTCCCATCCCCATGGGCACATGCAGCCTGACCACCAGGAGACCTCAGCTCCTACAGGCCCCAGCCAGCTTGCCTCTCACGCGCCCAGCGTGGAGGACGGTGGTCCCCCTGCCACTGAGAAGGCTGCTGAGGACGGAGTTTCCACCCAGCTCCCGGCAGGAGAAGGCTCTGGGGAGCAGGTGAGTGCTCGGCGGCGTCCTCTGGGTTTCCTGGACTTGAGTCCCACCGGCGTGGTCATGTGCCACACGCAACACCCTGTGCCCTGCGAGCGTGTCATGCTCCCCACCAGAAAGACAGGCCCACGAGGCCCCACCTTCCCCCTGCCTCCAGGGCCGAGCCCAGGCGGGAACAGACAGAATAGGAGACCTGAGCAAGGGAGTCCTCCAGGATCCCCTACAAGCAGGCTTCTCGGCTTAAGCACGGCCCCTGCTGCATGTGTAGAAGCCTTACCAGGTCTTGCTTTATATTGTAGTCATGGTCATTGCATCCTTTACGTTAAAATGAGCCTATTTATTTTCACGTAAATACAAGTGCCTTGTCTCACTTGCTGTGATATCTGCCACAGTCCAGCCAGGGTCTGGTGTGACATGGTGAGCGGTGCCTGGCTTTGGGGGCCGGGAGGGCCGGGTTGGGCATGTCTGAGCTGGTGGCAGCAGTGACCGGGGACGCCCAAGCTGCTTCTGGGTTTAGAAATCAAACCAGCTCCCACTGCCTGCGGTGGCCGTCCGCAGCCTGCAACTGTCCCTGTCGCCCCCGTAGGACTTCACCTTTGATGTATCTGGGGAGAACACAGCTGTGGCTGCTGTGGAGCCTGACCAGCGGATGAATCAGCCCCCAGTGGACAGTGGGGCCACGGGGGCCTCCCAGGGCCTCCTGGACAGGAAGGAAGTGCTGGGAGGTGAGTTTCTCTCAGGAGGGTGGTAGGAGGGCGGTAGGGGGGCGCGCACTGCTGCTTGGGGGGGTGGTCTGTCTTTGGCCCTGGAGTGGGGCCAAGCGCGGCCACCTCGGGGGCTGCCCGGTGTGAGGGAACCTGCATAGCCGAGCTGAGCCGGCCTCCCTGCCCGTCCCCCTCCAACAGGGGTCATCGCCGGAGGCCTCGTGGGGCTCATCTTTGCCGTGTGCCTGGTGGGTTTCATGCTATACCGGATGAAGAAGAAGGACGAGGGCAGCTACTCCTTGGAGGAGCCCAAACAAGCCAACGGCGGGGCCTACCAGAAGCCCACCAAGCAGGAAGAGTTCTACGCCTGACAGGGACGGGGCTCCCCCTGCCCCTGCCACTCACTAGGCCCCCACTCGCCTCTTCCATGAAGAACTGCAGGCCTTGCCGCCATGCCACCCTCCCGGCCCCCTGCCCACGGACTTCCGGGGCTCTCCTCTGGGGGACCTGGGGGCTCTCCTCTGCTTCTCTGACTTCCGCCTGGAGACTTGGGCACAAGGGCTTTCTCGCACGTGACTTTTTCGCCACTGCCAGCACCTGGCATCTCGGCATTCTGACTCAGTTTCTCCAACCCAGAGCAGCCCCTTCCCAGGCCCGATTCTGGAGAGAAAGGGGACCCTGCCGCTTTGGACCTGGATGGCCCGCTTGGCCGAGGGCCGGCCCATCTGTCGCACTTGCTGCCGTGTGGAGGGGGCGGGGTGCGTTTCCACCCCTGAGTGGCAGGGAGAGGCGTTCAGAGCTCTGTCAGAGCGACGTTTCGTGGGGAGGTCTCATATAGATACCAACTTGTTTTTGCACATGTTTCCTCTAGTTTCTTTGTTCATAGCCCAGTAGACCTGGTTACTTCTGAGGTAAGTTAAGTAAGTTGATTTGGTTACCCCCATCCTGCTTCCCTAGTCTACAGCGAGGAGACAGCATCAGGGTTTAGAAGACTGTTTTGTTTTGTTTTGTTTTGTTTTTTTTAACTAGAAGAACCAAATCTGGAAGCCAACCTGTAGGCCTAGTTTGTGTGTTGTCTCTGAGTTTGTCGCTCATGTGTGCAACAGGGTATGGAATGTCTGTCGGGTGGCCCGGTTGGTGGGCTGGCTGATCCTGGCGGCCATAGGCAGTCACGTCTGGAGCGGTCACGCTCATGTCTGTGGACTCAGGGCCACTGCCGTGGCCCAGGCTGCTGCGATATTGAGGAGCTGTGTGAGGATGGAATCCAGCACCTCGATCGAGCTGGGGACCGAGAAGAGAGGGCTGTGGGGTGAGTGAGGTGGCAGTGGCCCCAGAGAATCTCCTGCAGACCGAGCCCTTCCTTTGGTGCCATCTCTTTCTTCCAGAAGGTGATGAAAGGGGTCTGCACACACCAGGCATGGAGCAGCTCCACGTAGGACCAGGTTCACCTCTGATTAGCTCCTGTGGCCCTGCCCCCTGGGCTGGAATCAGGAATATTCCAAAGAGTGATAGTCTTTTGCTTTTGGCAAAACTCTACTTAATCCAATGGGTTTTTCCCTGTACAGTAGATTTTCCAAATGTAATAAACTTTAATATAAAGTAGTCATGTGAACTCTACTGCCTGTGCCTCTTCTCTCTGTGCTGGCTGTGTGGACATGACCAGCCTTTTCTTGAAACACAAACAATATTGGGAAACTTGGCTAAGAACTCTATGCCGTTATCTTTCCCATGGGGAGGGGTGCTGCGGCCAGAGTCCCTCTGATTTGTTTGCTTTTTGTTTTTTGTCTTTGCTGAAGTTCTTCTGGAGGTCAGTAGGTTCAGCCAAGGTTATATAAGGCCTGAGATGAATTTCTGTGTTGCCAAGTTCAAAGCACCATCTCCCAAAGGGCTTACAAAGCTGTGATGGCCTTGGCACAGCTTTACCTGAGGGCTGCTGGCCCCGCGGAGGCCCGGAGCTGAGGCCTGCTCTCGGACACCTTGGACAGACTTCCTCTCACACCTTTGCTGGGACCAGAGCCCCTAGCCCGGTGCTCCTGGGAACTCCTGTGCTTGCCTGTTTGACACCGTTTCGCTACTTGGTTGGCTGCTCCAAAAGGTGAGCCGTCTGTGACTCTGAGAGACGCTCCACCAAGCAAAGGGAACCTGTGCTCTGTGTTCAATACTGAGACTTTCTGCCGGGAGTGTGTGACCGGACAAGAGTCGGGGGATGGGGAAGGGGTCCACGACTGCTCATCTCTGCTCCTCCCTGGAATGGCGCGGAGCCTGTGGCTGGGCCCATTCATGGAACTGTAATAAAAGGCACTTGTCATTTGGGGCTGTGGTGGTGGTTGAGTCTCTTCTTGGCCTGGTGATGTCCTTCCCTGTCACCTTCTTGAAGGGAGACGTTCTGGGCTGTGCTGTGCCTCGGTGAGGAACTGTGGGATTAGTGCCTCCGTCCGCAGTGAGGGAGGGCTGTGTCCCCCCTCTGCCCCCTGTCTGACCTTGGTCATCTTACCTCCTCCCAGGGCTCTCTGTCTGTCCCCTGCCCACACCATCCTTCTTGCTCTCCTTCTAGATCATTCCCTATCTTGTGGGCACGAGAGCTTCCTACTGACTGAAAGCTTGCTAGCTACTCTGTGCACTCATTGTCATGCAGCACCTGAATGCTCCCCAGCAAAGTGCCAAAAGCCTAAAAATGTCTATACATGAAAGAAAAACTACAGTGAAAATATATGAAGTTGAAAAAGCACAGTGCACAGAAGGAGCCCCAGTGTCCTACGGGCATCTGGCTGCCTTCCCCTCAAGGTCCCGTCTAGGCTGCTCATGCCCACCCGGCACCTCAGCTGCCCCCCCCCCCAAGGCCGGTCTCCCTGCCTGGGGCTCCTGGCTTCGGGTGCTATCTGAACCCCAGGTGTGTCCTGGGGGTACAGGGCAAGAGGGACCATCCCTTCTAGGGCCCTGCCCCCACAGTCTGGGTGGCTTCGTAGAGAGAATGATCGTTTCCCTGACATATTGTGCTCGAAGTGTTCGGAGGCTGACAAAGACCTCACCTCATTCATTTGCTCAACATCAAAAACACTGAATGACTATTTTCTACCAGCCCCTATTTCCAGTTGTAAATAGGTAAGTTGAATATTAATACTTTTACTGAGCTCACTATGGGCCAGATGCTGTTCCACACCACACCTGGGTTGTGTCATCCACCGACATCTGACGTGTCTCAGAGACCTCGCTACTGTATGCCCACTTCCTAGACACAACCTGGCACAGAGAAGCAGCAGCTGCCAGGGAGCAGCTGGGTTTGGATGCAGGCAGCCTGGTGCCTGAGTCCACAGTGGGCCAGGCACACAGAGAAGGCAGCACTAGGACTGGGGAGGGATGACGTCCCTTCCACGTGGGACCCTCAAGGTTCCAAGACCCAGTGTCCTTGGCCACCTGCACCCATCATCTCCAAAAGGGAAAACTGTGCTGCTGCCCATGGCTTCTTTTGCTCTGCTAATTCTCTGTCAGTGTCTGTACTCCGGCTTGTGGTGCTCCCACCATGCGGTGCTCCATCTGCAGGATGCTCTGCGTGGTGCTCCTGCCATGTGGTGCTCTGGCTGTGTGGTGCTCTGCCTCGTGTGTGCTCTTTGCTCCCGCCGGGGGCACCCCCACCAGACCGCACTGCCCAAACAGGATGGTGCCATCAAACCAGCTTCGCTGAGTGAGCCTAACAGAGAAGTGAAAATGTAAAGGGGGTTAACATCATGTTCAAGTTTCTCAGGCACCCTGGCCTGAGGGGTGCCTCCCAACACTCCCCCCCCCGCCCCCCATTGCTGGGAACAGAGCAGTGAGTGCTGTTTCCTTTTTTCCTCACCTTTACATCCCGCCCATGGTGCACCTGGCCATGTGTTCGCATGTCGTATGGGGATGAGGACTCCTTGAATTTTCCACCATGAGTTCTTTTCTTTAAAAAAATTTTTTTTAAATGTTTTCTTTATTATTGAGACAGAGAGAAACAGAGCATGAGCAGGGGAGGATCAGAGAGAGACAGAGACACAGGATCTGAAGCAGGCTCCAGCACAGAGCTGTCAACACAGAGCCTGATGTAGGGCTCGAACCCACAAACTGCGAGATCATGACCTGAGCCGAAGTCAGCCGCTTAACCAACTGAGCCACCCAATCGCTTCTTGAGGTTCTTTTCTAAACTGACGAGTGAGCCGTCTCCTAGATGGATTGTCACCCTCTTCATCTAAGCCACTTTCTGCTTTAAATTGCACTTTCTGCCTTGCCTGCCTCTCAGGTGTGTCCCAGATTGCAGGATAGCCTGGTGCCTTCACATCCAGAACAAAGATACTCAGTGCTCCTCTCAGGGAGGTCATGGTAGGGGGCTTGGTGTGGGCTGGTGGGGGGAGGTTGCCCAGAGGTGGCATTTGAAGGACAGAGGCCTCTCAAAAGGGGGGAGGGGGGAGGCACTCCAGACAGAAGGCCCAGCTTTGGCAAAAATAGGGATTCAAGGGGCGCCTGGGTGGTTCAGTCGGTTAAGCATTTGACTTCAGCTCAGGTCATGATCTCAAGGTCTGTGAGTTCAGGCCTCACATCAGGCTCTGGGCTGATGGCTCAGAGCCTGGAGCCTGCTTCATATTCTGTGTCTCCCTGTCTCTCTCTCTGCCCCTCCCCCGCTCACATTCTGTCTCTCTCTCAAAAATAAACATTAAAAAAATTTTATGGACTCCAGAGTCTTCATGCTGATGAGGCATGAAACCAGGTGTGGGAAGAGACAACGCTGGAATGTGGTGAGAAGTCACTTGCAGCGTCCCTGAGGGTCTCTGAGAAGCAGATCCGGAACCCAGAGGGATGTGGGGCGGAAGCCCAGGACAGTAAGGAGGTGGGGCAAAGGGGCTGGGTTTGAGAACTTGTTCAGAGGTGGAACCGGCAGAACCTGTGAGGCCTGTCCCCACGTCACGGGGCCTCACCCAGGTGCACTTGTCAAGTGGAGCCAAGGTTTTTCCCTAGGCGAGGCATTGCTGGCAGGTGGATCCCGAGAAGCATCTGGGGAGAGAGTCTTTTGGATGGGCCTGCAGGGGACTATCACACAGAGAGGAGTGTGGGCTGTGCTCCCTGCTCCGAGGTGCGCTGTGCACCTCTCTGCACGTCAGCCCCACCCCAGCCCCCCACTCCCCTTCTCTCCAGCCCGGTGGAAGAGGGAGGTGGGCTGGCTGCTTTGGAAGACAAGGGCTCTGGTTCCCAGAGCTGCAGGAGCTGTAGGGGACGGCCCTGAGCCAGGCAACCCTCAAGGGGCTTGCGATCCTGCCAGCTCTGTCTGGCCGTGGTCACAGCCCTCACCTGGCTTTGTCCCTTCCTCCCACTCCCCGGCACCCTGTCACCCAGTGCCATCTTTGAGCATCACCAGCTCTACACCCCCTCGCGGAGTGTGGAGCTGTGAATGCACCCCCAGATTGGGCCCTTGGCAGTGCTATCATACACCTGCTTCATTTCAAGGCTGGGCTCACAGCTCTAAGGAGAGGGACTGCGGCCTCTGTGCGCTTGAGCTTCTGGGTGCCTCCTCTGGGCACCTCTTACCACATCACCTAGGTGTTTGCTTCCACATTGACTTCCTGCTACCCTGGGTGCCTCTTGAGGGCAGACGCTTTATTATGACCCAGCACGAGGCATGGGCTCACTGCAAAAAGGGGAGTCTTTGCCTTTGGGGTGCTCATTGTAGCCACCTGGAGCTGCTTGCTGTCTTTTCTGAAAGTCAAGTTAGAAGTTATTAACAGTGCAAGGCACCCCGCACCCCACAGCAGAGGCTAATGTTAGAGATGGACGAGAGTTGGGGAGCATGCGGAGCACCCGGAACTCTCCCGGGCGGCTGGAAAGCGTGCCAATGCGTAGGCTCGCTTTGGAACAGAATCTAATGAAGAGAAACACACACCTTCCTTATAACCCAAGCGGAACGAGAGCATGCGTCCGCTGGAAGCTTCATTCACTGTACAGAGCCCAAACGTGGAAACAGACCCCAAACAGGACAATGGAGCACTAGATGGTGAGACATTCATACTGTGGAACACTACTCCGCAGTAAGAAAAAAAAAGGACCGACTGCTGATCCACATACAACAGAGATGAGTATCCCAGGCAATGTAGTAAGCTCCAGAAACCAGACACAAAAGAGCCCCGACTGCACGATTCCATTTATAGGAAGTTCAGGAAGAGGCAAAGCTAATCGATGGTAATAGAAGCCTGGGGTGTGTCTCTGCTGGAGGTGTGGGGTTGACAAGGCAGGAATGTGAAGGAAGCTTCTCTGGAAGGTTCTCTGGCTTGATGTAGGTGGTGATTCCAAGGGTGTAGGCATACGTAGAGCAATCATCAAGCTACAGGCTCCAGAGGAGTGTGCTCTGTGCATGTTATTCTGCAATAAGAAAGTTAAAGTGGAGAGGGAGGCTTTTGAGAGGGCTTCTCAGATTCTAATTAGTTCCTTTAAAACCTGCTGTAGAAAACGGAGGAGGCCCACATGGCCTACGTTTTCCTCAGGATCCCAGAGGATTCTAATTTATGGGCAGAGAGGCCCAGGGCAAAAGCCTTCCCCAGCCGTGGGCTGATCAGAGCAAGCCAGCTGCTTCGTGGGGCGACAGGCCAGTGCAGGGCCTGAGCGCGGCCTGCCACGGGGGTGGGCACCGGGCAGAGGCCGCCCTGGAGACCCTCCGCCCTGAGCTGCAGCCGCCCCCTGGCCTCCTCTGGCTCCTGGAACCTGCCCGGCGCAGCACGTAGGGCTGGGAGCCACGACGCTCCTCCACTCCAGGAAAATATTTGTTCAGGGACTTGGCACCGCCAAAGAGGAAATAAAAGCTACCGTGGAGTGAGCCGGCGGCGCTGCTGCGGGTTGCTTTGTCTGCCCCTCCAGACGGCCTCGGGGGGCCCTGAGGCCCCCGGGCCCCCACCCCACTAACAGGCCTGCTGGAGGGCTGAGCCTGGGTGCCAGCTGTGCATTCAATCACCTCGGGAAATCACCCATCTGTTCCACCAGTCACCGTTGTTGAAACCTGCTGTGTGCCAGGCACAGTGCTGGGCCCTGGACGCTGTCGGGAGCCAGGCCCTGTCCTCACCTTCCAGGCCACTGGGAGGTAGTGAGGCAAGCTGACCAGCAGAAAGGGCCTCACGGAGTAATAGGAGCACTGGCCCGACAGACATGAGGCCGGGGTGCTGGGGAGCCAGCCAGGCAGGGCGAGCCGGCGGGCTGGGGGGTGGGGGGTGGGGGGCTGGGCAGGCGCCTGGCACCAGGCTGAAGGAGGAGGAAGGCAAAATTACGACGCAGTCGGAGGGGCTGAGTTTTCCAGGTGGATGGAACAGCATGGCCAAAGGCCCGGAGGCAAGAGCGCGCAAGGGGCTCTGGGGCGTGGAAAGCGGACGAGGTTGGCTGTGGCGGGGACCCAGGAGTAGGGAGACTGGAGGGGAAGCTGCCGCTGGCGCCAAAGGACCTCCCAGTGTGAGCGCAGGCGCGTGGACTTGATCCCCAGGGCAGCAAAAGTTTTTGTTTGTTTTGCAACATTTAAACACATTGATTTTGATTCTTTTTGATATAGAAAAGTACAAAGGAGACAACTAAACCGGCCTCAAATCCCACCACCCGGACATTTCCCGATGACATTCTAGAAAGTAAAATGCTCTGTGTACATGGTTAGAAATCCGAGCAGGATAACAGAGTACGCAATTAACAGAGAAAGCCTCCTTCTCCACACCTGTCTCTCTCGCCAAAGGCAATTTCATTTTGCAGGTTTTTGGTGCGTGCTTCCAGAAGTTTTTCTACCCACATACTTGTGAGGATACGCCTATGCTCTTTTAAGAGTTGCGCCCAAAGGAATGGTTCTAACCGTGGAGACCTATACCTCGTTTTCCTGACTCAGTGTCATCTTGGTCCTTCTCCATTCTTCCTAATGTCTGTGGAGCATCTCACTGAATGGACAGAGCATTTGTGACTCGACAGTCGCTCTTGGGGGGCATCTTATTTCCAGGCCTTTGCTCTGGTACACACTGTGGGTCTGCCCCCTCCCCCACACTTCTGCCGTACAGCAGTATGTCACGCAGAGATAGTTCTGGGTACACGCCGTGGGCCCCTTCCTAGCAGCGGGTTCTGGATGGAAGGGGCTGGCCCTCACGATGACCTTCTGAAAGTTTCACCAGTGTGCCACACCAGTCACCATACCCAGACTCCAGGAAGACACTCCTAGACATCCCCCCTCCCATGTTACCACACATACCCTGAATGGTTCCATTTTCTTTTTCCCCAATGTGGTGGGGGATGGGTATGACATGGTTATTGTTTTTGTTTTTAAATTTTTTTAAAACATTTATTTATTTTTGAGAAACAGAGACAGATCATGAGCAGAGGAGGGGCAGAGAGAGAGGGAGAGGCTCCAGGCTCTGAGCTGTCAGCACAGATCCTGATGTGGGGCTCGAACCCACGAACTGTGAGATCATGACCTGAGCCGAAGCCGGACACTCAACCGACTTGGGCCACCCAAGGCGCCCCTCACATGGTTATTTTGACTTTCACGTAATTAGTTGTGAATGAAGTTAGGAATTTTTTTATATGTGTTTGCTATTTGTCTTTCTTTTTTCTTGGGGCAGCTGCCTTTTCATGATTTTGGGGCATGTTTTCATAATGGGCCTTTTGTCTGTTTTTAATGGATTGGCCTGGGTTCCCCTGCCAGGTTCCGGTGTCCGAAATGTCCCTCCGTCTGCAGTGTGAAGGGTATAGGCGGCGGGTCAGCTGGGAGGCGGGTGCAGGGGTCCCTGTGAGAGGTACAGGGGGGCCTGGACAAGCGGCCTTGGGGAAGGGAGGTGCGAAGACATTCAGGAAGGAAGATCTCCAGGACGAGCCAGTGGACTGATTGTTTTGCACGACAGTCCAGGGCACCTTGGGGTCAGTGAACACAAACAAACAAAAAAACCCCCACACAACATTGCCAACTGCCCTCCCCAAAAGTTGTGACCTAGGTTTTGTACTGATAAGCCACTCAGGCTGAGCCCCCAAGGGCCACCTGCCTGGTAGTTTGTGACCCCCCCCCCCGACTGTGGGGCATGGGAGAGGTTGGGTGACAAGGAGGAGGGATGTGTCAAGGATGGTTCCCAGGCTCCTGCTTCAAATATTGTGGTCCCATAAACCATGGGAATGTCTCAGAAATTCCAGTATTTCATCACGTAGTTACCGATTGACCCACTTCAGTCAGCGTTAGGCTGAAGTGATCCAGAGTCCCCTACAAGGGAAATAGGGGTGCACCGGGCCTCAGCAGGCGTGTTGGGAGGTGGGGGAGGAGGCCGGGCTGACGAGGGATGGGAGTGGGCTCAGGCTTCAGGGTACCGCTCCCTTCTCTGTGCGCAGCAGAGAGCCTGGCGTGCAGGCAGGCGGCGCTTGGAAATATCCACTAAGTCAAATTCGTTAATATTCAAATTTGTGTTAAGGTCACCGTGAGTGGAAAAAGGGGCAGAAAAGGAAATGTAATTTTTTTTTCAAATTAAGAGCTATTTTACACACAGTAAAACTCACCCTAGGTCAGTTTCAGCACCCTGAAAACTGCCGGGGCCCCTCTGTAGCTGAAACTCTATGTCCCATCCAGCCCGTGGCAACCACTGATCCGTTTTCCGTCCTGATAGTGTTGCCTTTTCCAGATGTCCTATAAACGGAATCATATAGCATCAAGCCTTTCAGGTCTGGCCTCTGTCATTTCAGAGTCTGCCTTTGAGCTCCATCCAAGCTGTGGGTGCAGCAGCCTCCTTTTTATTGCTGAGTAGTGTTCTGGGGTATGGCTGCGTCCCTTATAGTCACCCCAAACCAGAATAACCCAAATGCTCTTCAACTGTTAGGATTGCCTCATTTCTAGATTCATAACTCAGTACTTCCTTTGTCCAGGTTCTAATTTAGATTTCAGATCCAGAAAGCGTGGCCCCAGTTGCCTGAGGGAGAGAAGTTACCTGTGAGAGCCTGCAGTTCACAGGTGCCTTTGTCAAGTAAGAGAAAGGAGCTTTTCCTCCAAGCCTGTGAACCTCGAACCCGGATAATAGGATATTGGCCCTTGCTTGCCCCTTGACCCGGGCAAAGCCTTCACGACCACACGGGGCTGCCCAGATTGGGGCCACCCACCCTTAAAAGCTGCAAAATGCTAAAATCTGCAGACTTGGGAGGCAAGCAAGCATGAGGCCCTGTGTGGGCCTCAGAGGTGGCCTGCGCTGTGTCCCTGGGCTGCCTCGGGGCCCCTGGACAGTCTGGACCCCAGAGACCTTGCCAGGGGAGCTTCAATCCTGCACCTACAGAGCCCTTCCTAGGACAGAAACCCTGACGGGCCGGGGACCACACTGGCTGGCCCACCTGCTCCAGCAGCCCCAGGTCTAAGGCTTCCCGAGATGGGGGTTCTTAGTGCTCAGGTTAACCCCCAGAAGGAAGGCGGTGTGGGGGGAGCAGGAGGGGTCGTTACCCCTTCAGAACCCAGGGAGCAGGCAGAATGGCATGATGGTTGAGACAAAGACTGGAGTGGAAGCCTGGGCTCAAAAGCCCGGTTGTGCCATCTACGGGCATGTGGTCTCCCTCACAGGGTGCCCTGAGGACTCAGTGAGGTATTAGGCGGACAGCATGTGGTCTGTTGCTGCCTCGTGGTAAATAATAGACATTGTGGTTAAGCCAGTGACCGCATCACAGGCTAGCAAGGTGCGGGAGCCCCAGTGTGGACGTTCTCCCTCTGGACACAGTTTCCCTGTCCCCTAGGATGTGGCCATAGGTGACATCACCCTCACATCTTCCAGAGCTCCGCCAGGGCAGGGTGACCCGACCTGGTGATAACCAGGCCCAGGGGCTTTGAGGATGCAGATCCGGCACCCACTCTCCTGGGAGGTGGTTCCTGCCCCCTGAGATCAGGGCCACGAGGTCTACACCAGGCTCCAGGGGTCGCCGATGCAGATGCAGCCCAGCCTCCCCAGTGGCTCCAGCTTGGTTACTCCTGAGCCGCAACAGAACCTGAGGCACATGGGTTTGTTCAAGTTCAGCTAGTGCTGGCTGTCCAGAGTCCACAGAAGGAGGGAGAATTTGATCAACTGCTTTTCTCGGTACCACAGGTCCTCAGGGCTGTATGAAATGCTTATATATATTTCTCCTTTTAAATGTGGATGTTTTGCCGTTTCAGAGGTGCTTGCACTGGAACTCACTAGGGAAGCCCTGCTCCTGGTGTGACAGACAAGCAGCCGTCGGCGTCACAGTGCAGGCAGAGCAGCGCTTCGCTGTGTGCAGCAGGGTCACACGCTCACTGTCTGCAAGGCGGGCTTAGCTGTCCCGGGGACGTGCCCCTCAGCTGCTGCCCAGTGCAGGCGGGCGCGCCCTCCCCAGCAGGGCTCCCACCCGCAGGACCAGGGGCCACCACCCTCAGCGCCTCCTATTGTCACCAGGTGCTGGGAGAGCACAGGTGTCATTATCACTGCCGTTCCACAGGTGAGGACGCAGGTTGGAGAGGAGAGAGACTTGCACAGAGTCCCAGGGCTGGAGCTCCAGGTGCCCTGTGCTCCCCGCCGCCCCCCCCCCCCCGGTCCCCCCAGTCCTCACTTATGTGGCCCAGGGTCGGGGCAGAAGAGGGGCTGGTGGAGGAGGAGGTGGGGAGTTGGCCTCTATGCCCCGCCTCGGGCCAGGCCCAGGGGCCAGCCCTCCTCAGCCCTGTCTCTCCAGCCCCCTTCCTCAGCTGCACCCGCAGACACAGCAGGTTTCTCCCAGGAGCCAGAAGCAGCCCTCACCCTGCAGAGGACTGGCCCAGAGCCTGGATCTGGTGCTCAGTTAGGCTCCGTGGGAACTCGCTGCGGGAACAGTGGAGACGCTCACACCTTCTCAGGTCTCTGTTTCCTCATTTGAAAAGCAGGAACACCAGAGCTTACCTTCAGGTTCAGATAAAACTGTGAAAGTGGTTTTTAAAAATTCCATCTCCTGATTATTAATAATAGCTATTACCAGCTACACTGTGCCTAGAAGGTGTCAGGCTCTACACACACCTACCCTCTAATTTCAGGGACACAGGGTAGCACGGTGGTGGGGGCAGGAGCTTTGGAGTTACACCCCACTTTACCTGCTGTGTGACCATAAACTCCTCAGAACCTGTTTACTCATCCGTGAAATGGGGCTAATAACCCTGATCTCGTAGGGCTATGGAGGGGATTATGTAAGATAATGTGAGTTAAGTGCCTTTTCCTGTGAGCACTTTACAAGCATTCCATCAATAATGGATGTCACTCTTATGTTCACAAAAGCCCTGAAAAGCAGGTATAACCACCTCCAGTTTACAGACGAGGAAATGGAGGACCCATGCCGTTACTTGGTATAGCTGCTGAGTGGCCAGGCTGACGTGCAAACCCAGCTCTTGCTCCCTCGGAGTCCCACAGCTCTCCCCATACCTTCGCTGCTTCCTGTCTTCCCCATCCTGGTCACAAAGGACCACCTGGGCAGGACCTGGGGGAGGCTGGCATACCCCGAGGCCATTCCCAGGCATAGGAAAAGGTGGCCTCCCCAAAACGCCTGGGGGCTGGTGCCAAAGTCAATAATGATAGCCTGCCCTGCAGGAAACCATGGTCACGAGGCTACAAACAACCGGGAGGGGTGGCAGGTCCCTTCAGCCCCAGCCCCAGCCAGCTCTGCACCCCTCTGTGCCAGGGGGCAGGCTAGGGTTGGCCCCTGGTGTATCTCGGACCCAGGAGGTGGACGGATGCCTCTTCCCCCAATACAGGCCATGTCCCCTGTCCCTCTCCTGCAGCTCTCCTAGAAAGCGGGCCAAGAAGGTGGCACCAGGTTCTGCTGGGGAAGGTCCAAGGGAGTGCCTGGGTCCCCGCATAGCCCCTCCCCGGGAGGCCTGGGCCCCAAGCTTGCTACTCCA
The DNA here is from genome assembly GCF_006229205.1 of Suricata suricatta. Classification (NCBI taxonomy): domain Eukaryota; kingdom Metazoa; phylum Chordata; class Mammalia; order Carnivora; family Herpestidae; genus Suricata; species Suricata suricatta. The sequence continues at coordinate 150,323,811 of NC_043703.1, forward strand.
CACATCTCACTCCCTCAGCTCAAAACCTGAGGCCTCTTCTGGATCAGGGGCCGAGACCCCGAGACCTCAGAATATAGCAGTGGCCTCCGCAGAGCCTTCAGTTTTGTGGCAAGGACAGATGTGCATTATTAAATAACACAGATCCGTCAGGGAGGTATTCCAGGGTCACAGAGGAAGAGCACTAATCAGGCGTGGGGAGGGAGAGAAGACAGCCAACAGGAGGAAACATCTGAATGCAGTGTTACAGAGGAGCTGGCCAGGCCAAACAGGAGAGGAACTGGTGAGTGCTGGGTGAGCTCGGGGACCCCCAGGTGGCTTCCAGTGTGCAGTGTCTGTGTCGGGGCTGGAAAAGCAGAGAGACATGAGGCCGAGGGACACCTGGGGCCAGTAGAGGTGGGTTTTGCATCCTTGGTGAAAGGTAAAGGGGTTCAAGGGCTGAGGCCAGCTCCTTCTGACTTGTGAGTGCTCACTGGGCACAAGTTCCGTGACTCACAGTTAGTTTGAAATTGGCCGTGGTGGGGATATTTACACCATGGGAACTGGTAAGCGCTATAAATCAGAGCCAGTTGTTAAAAAAGCAAACAACGGCCCCCCCCCCAAAGAAACCACACACGCGCGCACACACACACACAAAGGGCAGCCTTGGGTGGATTTCAAAGTAAGGACATGGGATCATTAGCTTTGTTCCACAGAAGGACGCTCAGGCTGTCGCGGTGTGAAGGACGGGTGGACGGGTGGAAGGGAATGGGCGTGGAGCCTGGAGCTGGGCCTGGGGTGACCTTCCAGGCGGTGGGAGAAGACAGGCCCCACTGTGTGGGCACAGCCCGGGGTGGAGGGTGCGCAGGATTGGGGAGCTCCTTCAGCCTTCCTCAGCCAGAGCCTGAGAATCCACAATAAAACCCTTAATGGGAAACACCTGGGCTCTGCCGCCAGGCTGTGCGCCGGGAAGGGAGGGTGGGAGACCGAGGGTGAGCGGGGAGGACCTCGCTCCCCATCCCTTCCCTTGCTCATGCACCAGATTTGCGAGTGTTACACTCGAGCCCCTGGTCCTGGGCTAGGGGAGGATGTGAGGTGCTGCAGGAGATGCAGGACGGGTCACTGGGCCTGGGCCCCTAGTGATCACCTGAGCCGAGGTGCTGGTTGTGTGGGTGCCCATTCTATGGAGGCGTCCAGTCAAGGTCACAGGTGTCAGAGCCACAACCAGGCTAGGTCTCTCGCGCAGTCCTGGGGGCTCAGGGGGGAGCTTGACTGGTGATGGTGCAGAGGGGAGAAGGCTGGTGCGCCTGCATCCTGCCCCCCACCAATGACCGTGGGATGCATGGGGGAGGGAGACCCCAAACGGGGGACTTGGCTGGTCCTAAAGCTCCCGGGGCTTCCTTGCTGGGCCTGACCTTCAGACCAGAACTGACCCGTGGGCTTTCATGCCTGGAGATGTGGTTGTGGGAGGGGCTGCACTCCAGGCCCCCACACACCCTTCTCTTGAGGGAGGCACTGACGGGGGCAAGGCCTGCCATGGGTGGGAGGGCACGACCTGCCAGGCAGCATTTCTCTTTGGCTTCTCAGGACAGTTCAACACTGGCCCATAAGTGGCCACGGCGCTCCCAGGCCCTGGGAAGCTGAGCGCTTGGGCTCCTGGCTGCAAGTGCCAGGGGTCACCAACCACGTGTGTCAGAAACCAGGAGAAAGACGTTCTGGAGCCGAGGGGATGCCACTTTGTGAACTGTTTTCCCACCTGTCGTGTACCTTCCAAACCCTCCTCCCCACCCAAATCCTGCCCAGGGATGGGCATCAGGGGCACACAGCGAATCTCTGTGCACATTAGAAATAGCATCTTCTCTGGACTGATCCAGCGCTTCAGGCAGAGAGCGATGTGAATGGAATGGCCTTGATGGTAAGTAGAAAGGAAGACACTACCTTCAGGCAGACACAGCCCTTGCGCAGTGACCAGCGTGCACAGATGCAGTATCAGCCTCAGGGAGGCCCTCCTATGGGCAGGAGAGGGCTTCCTTTGTACACACAACGAGGCTCTCTCTGCCCCTCCCCCACCCATGGGCCACCTCAGCCTTCCCTAACAAATGGCCCTGAAGAGGATGGGAGGGACCCTGCCACGAACACAGAAATCCTCACCCGCTTCAAGGGCTGTGGGAGGGAGCCCACTCTAACCCTCGCCCCATCCCTTCCCCGTTCTGCCGCAGGGTGCTTCCGGGAGGGGAAACCCCATACTCCTTCTGGGCACCATGTGGGGAGGGGGAACCAGCATCTGGGGATGAAAGGCACAGGACCGGCTGCAGCCCCAGTCACTCCTCCAGGGTTTCCCTCTGGTGCCAACCATCTGGCCCCCACCCCACCTCCAGACACGTGGAGTCACCAGCAAAGCAGAAATAAACACTCTTGGGTAGAGGATGGCCTTGCCAGCTAGGCTGTTGGAGGTGGTGTCTTCATCCTAGCCCTTGCAAGCCGAACCCCCTCCCACACCCTGGCCCTCTTTAGGACATCGACCCTTTAGGGTGCATCCTCTGGGGAAGAAGAGGCAGGAGCCCAGAGCTGCAAACCAGCAGGCTCCGGGACACACTCCAGATGTGGGGCACAAATCTTCCTCCTGGGCCTCAGATCTTCTCCTCTGAGAAATGAGGACCCCAGAGGGTTGGGTCATGGGCAGGTGAGGGGCAGAGCTAGGGATGGAACCCAGAACCGCGGCTGCCAGGCCTGCTCGAAGCCAGGGGAGTTGTGCCGACAGCAACAAACCCCTCGTGGGTCCTTTAGGACATGGCCGGCCCCTCAGCGCTATTCCACATGCGTGAATTTCTGGAAATCACAAAACAGGATTCTTAGGGTTCTTGAGGCCATACCCTTAAAGCTGAGGTCCAAGGAAGGGGAGTGACTGGCTAATCAGAGGGGGAACCAAGACTGCCTGGGTCCCCTCACTCCCAGCCAGGAATCTTTCCTTCACTCAGGTGGTTGTCTAGGAACCCATCTGGTTAGACTGCAGGTACCTCCAACCTGTGCTGTGACTGGGGCCTCCTTCCCACCGGCGGAGAATGTCTCTCTGGAGAAGCAGAAGCGGATGGGCCTTCCCCCATGACTGTAACTGTCACATGAGTCCACCCTATCCCTCTGTCCCCAGTTACTGACTCACAGAACAGTAGTTAGTTCCTTGAAGAGAAAGGAGCAGTGGCCCGGGAGCGGTGGGAAGTTGCTGAGAGTTCCACGGGAACCAAGTCCGTGCCGCCTGGAAGAGGCCTGGGGCAGGGCTGCATGCTCGGGCACGGATTCCTGAGGCTGGCAGGCTGGGGAGTGGGCAGGGGAGGGGGCAGAGGGGCTGCAGCTGAGGACTGGCCCATCACTGAGTTCGCACTGGGCACCTGCAGGATGCCTGGAATAGGCCGTTAGGGACCCCATGGCCCTGCTGGGAAGACACACGTCAGACTCTGAGCGCTTGGCACCGAGAGGTGATTCCCGGCCCTGCAGGAGGAAGGGAAGGAGGGAGAAGCTGCCGAGGGCTGTGGCTGTCAGGGAGGGCTCCCAGGCTGGCCCGGAAGGATGGGCAGGATTACTGATTGGGAGAGGTCTAGAGTTAAGAAAAAACAAGGAACTAAGAGACCGAGTCCCGCAGGGGAAGTGAGTTGGTGGGAGACCCCAGCCTTTCGAGGCATTGCTGAAGGGGGTGCTGGTTCTCCAGGAGCAGTTTCCTCACAGCCCAGCAGTGGCCAAAGCGGGCCACCCCTCAGGCATGATGGTGCAGGGGAGCGTGATGGCATGAGCTCCAGTGAGTCCTGATTCCCAGCATTCCTCCTTGCCCGGGGAAGACTTCCGGTTCAGCTCTGCCTCCAGGCAGGGGTGAGTACAGGGTGCCCTGGACAGGGGTGAGTTCAGGGTGACCCCAAGGCAGGGAGTTCCGACAGTACACTTAATGTGTCCCCCACCCACCCAGTGCCATCTCCTGTGGGGAGGCAGCTTCTCTGTGGCCTTCCCGAAGCTCCCTTCGTCCTGTCCAGGAGGGCCTTCCCTGCCTTCTTACCTGCTGCCTCCCCCCACAGGGCCACCTGCGCCGTGGGCAGCCACCTGGAGGAAGGATCCTCAGGAGCTGGGGCCACACACCAGTGGAGCCAGCCTCCTGGGGAATGAGAGCCCAGGATGGACGTTGTGGCTTCTCTCTGTCCCGCCTCTTCCTCCATACTTCTTAGGCCTCTGCTTCCCCCTCATCACTGTCTCAGCAGCTGCCCTCTGATTCTAAGACTGCCAGCGCTCACAGGGCAGCCTTCCAGGAGGAGGTGTCACTGAGCTGGATCCTGGAGTGCTAGGAGGATCCATCTATAACTCTAGAAACTTCCAGCAGTTTCTAGGAGCCTTCCAGGGGAGGGCCTGAGGCCATGAGTGGAAGCGGCTCTGCCCTTCATCACCCACCCTTAGTCTGACCCAAGGATTCTCCTCTAGCACAGTGGGGGCAGGGTGTGGGTTTGAGCAGTGGGGACAAGGCAGGACTAGACTGAGGGGTTCTCAGTCTGTGGGACAAAGAATTTGTCTGCCTGATGGGATCTGCAGGTCTGGGGACAGCTGCCTGGGGACACCGCAGGAGGATTTAGAACCCAGAGGGAGAGGGAGACAGGAGTAGACACACAGAGAGAAGGTTAAACTATCTCTCCTCATTGCCTCCACAATCCTGAACACAGGAGCATTCCTGACTCTTAAAGCAGTGTCTCGGGGTCTCTGTTGCCAGAGACCTCTCTTCAGCTTTTCACTGGAGCTTCTGGTGATCTAGGTGGGTGGTGCCCACCTCAAAGGGGCTTGTCTCTGTTCCATGCTGTCATGGGGCCGTGCGGAGAGATGGCATTTGAGTCAGGTGCACTGACTGGAGGGACAGCGAGCTGCTACCTACTCGTGACAGTTACAGTACTATGCCCCTCCCTGACCCTGCCAGGGAGACTGATGACTTCCTGCAAAGGGGTTAAATGGGGGATTTGTGGCATGGAACATTTGATGTGACCTGAGAACTTCCTGTTCAAATGACCTCTGGGGTTCCTAACCTCTGAAAGTGTCTCTCGCAGTCAGAATGAGCCCCGGGGGCCATACTTCCCAAAGCAGAGCTGTCTATAGGCTGTGACTGGCTGGGCAGAGGAGGGGGACCAGAATCCAGGCTCCCCTACTCTGTAGGCTCATCTGATGTTTTGTCACAGAGCCTGCTTGGTGACCTTGAGGCTCAGGAAATCAAAGGGGAATCCCAACAGGAAGCAGTGGGTTTCCTGAGAATGTCAGATCAAACCCACACTCTTGTCACCCTTCCTTATATGAACTAGACCATGGGGGATGGGCAGGGGCCTGATTTTGGCGTTTCCCTTCTTCACAGCACGGAGTCTTTGAGAAGCCCTAATCAGGGTGGGCTGATTCTTAATCACCAAAGTTCTTGTTCAACACTATCTCTAGTGAGCAGGGATGTCCATGCGTTGTGTTAAGAAAAAGTCTCCAACAACTGACTTCTGTGCAGATTTGCATACCTCCAATTCTGCACTACCCTGGCCATTCTGCTATGAGATGTGGAACCCCTAGGTGTAACCTAAGCCCCAGGGCTGCAGTCTACAGAGCACACCTCAGTGTTAATACGGAGTTTTATGGTGGGAAAGGTGCTTCTTGCATGAAATTTGAGATGACAATGGATTGGCAGAGAGAAAGATACATGAACTTCTTGTATAGCATCATTCCATTCTATCCTCTGCACTGACCCTTCAACTGAATTATAGTTTAATTATTTCATGCCCACTAAGGTGTAGGTTCAATAGCTAAGCACCTAAAGGATCTTCTGGAAAGCTCAAGTCCTCAGCAGTCGCTAGTCTATCAGAGAAGTATGATGCAGAAAGCAGTGCTCAGCCAGTGAATACCCCATGCTCTGCACAGAGCAGTGCAGGACCTGAGGAGAGGTCCCAGGCCTAATGGCAAAGCCTCAAAGACTCTCGGGGAAAAAAGGCCTTCCTTGGTGTTTCACGGCTGCAGCATCACCTGGTGAGTCAGAGCAAGGGGCTGTTCCATGGGCCCTGCCTCAGCTTCCTAAGGCTGAGGTCCACCCAGCTGTTCTGTTAGCAACATGACCATCCTACTTGACCAACCAGTTGGTCAGACCCGGGTTACCCAAAACGTTAGCTGTCCGCCCGCTGGGCTGACTGTGAAGCAATGTGGCTGAATCAGGCCTTGACTAGACACTAATGAATACCAGATCTGTGGACCTGGGCTAGAGGGGGTGGGGGTGGGGGGCTTGAAGGCAGGCCAGCCTCTCCGGAGAGATGTAGTCATTCATCGTGGGCAAGCGGAGAGCAACATTGTGCAAACGGCCACCCTCTCAGAGACAGTGAATCTAAGACTCTAACTGCCCAGTGTTCAGTGAGTGAGAGAGAGCAGAGAAGCCTAAATGCTCCTCCCAGGAGAAGGCCAAGCATGACTGTGGTCAGAAAGATGAGGAGGCAAAATCAGAGAATGTTTGATTTCCTGGGAGAGAGAGAGAACTGAACAGTGACTCAACTGAGAAGTATTTGATCAAGTATTTGTTTGTGGAAGGACACTGTAGTCAGAAGGCAGTGCAGTGATGAAGGAGATGAAGCCCTAAAGAGGTCTGAGGAAGGTACCCCTTCCCTTGCCCCCCAACATGTTCCGACACCAGGACCCACCCTGGATCTGACCTCCTGTCTCCTATAAGCCACAAGAGATGGGTGGTTCAAAGGAAGATTTAAACCAAATACAATAAAACCTCGGATTGCGAGTGTTCCGCAAGATGAGCAAATATTTCTAATAAATGTTAACTTGATAAATGAACGACATCTTGCATTACGGGTAGTATGTGATGCTGAATGTCACGTGATCACAACTAAGCCAATGGTTCTTTTTTCTCTCTCTCTCTCTATCTCTCATTCTCTCTCGCCTTGCAGGACTGAGGATGATCATCTCCTAGCTTGGATGCTCAGTCTCAGGCCATGGTGTTTGGCAAGAATCAGTGATTTTTCAGAACATTGGAAGGTGCCCACAATTGGCACTAGTGTATTTTTTGTCACTTCAAAGCACCCATGGACAGTCCTTTGCTTTTCCATACAAGAGTAAGCTTAGAAATGCTTTGCTTCATTCTAGGTCAGGCTGCCTGCAGATATAGACCCTTTCCTCTGCGGTCTTATTGCCAGTTCTGTTAAATACAGTCTATGACAAGAGTTTATTAATACTGTACTGTAGTCAACATCCATGCAAGCAGATGACAATGACAATGGCTCCCATGCAGAAGATTCCACTGAGCCAACAGATAACAGTGATTCCATTAGTGATAGTGAAAGTCGTCCTATACAATAACGCTCCTCTCTCTTGCCTCCCTCACACCAGCCACGAAGGTTTTCAAAGGTAAGTGCAGGTTAATTTGTTTATTTTTCTGTTTTGTATTTTATTATTTGTATTCTATTACAGTATTGTGATCATTTTTATATGAATATTTTTGGGTTGTGGAATGAATCATCTGAGTTTCCATTATTTCTTATGAGGAAATTTGCTTTGATTTACAAGGGCTTTGGATTACAAGCATATTTCCAGAGTGAATTATGCTCACAAACCAAGGTTTTAGTGTATATCACAAATTGAGGTGCCTCATCATGTTCAGCATCCCTGCTGATGGGCAAAACTGTCCCTTGTACATATTACTGGCTGTTGGCTCTGGCTTTATTTAACCAGTGGAGTCCTCCTGTCATGCCCTGTCACTCTCCCTGCTAAGTCCATGCATCAAAGAGCCTTTTCCCTGAAGCTAAAGGGCCAGCAACCACTTCTGCACTGACCTCTCCCCAAGGCTCCAGGGCTATTCCCAGCATGGTGGCGCATCTGGAAGAATGGAGGAATCATGGCTGAAGGTTGCGTAGAAAATCAGGGCTGCAGGAGAGCTGGTGCACCTCTGCATCCTGCCACCTGGATGTCCTGCAGGCGTCACTTCAAACTTGTCATTTCCATTCCAAATGGCTGCCTCTCCTCCTGCGTATCCTCTCCTCTTGGGTTTCCTGAGCATCTCCATCTTCCCAGTTATCCAAACTGGAAATGAAACGTTTCAGAAACTCCTCCCTGCCCTTCTCGCTCTTCATTTGACCTGTTAGCTACTAACTCTGTCTTGGTTCCAGCTCTTACTTCCCATCACAGCCACAGATTATTGCTTCATCTTCATCAAAAAGACAATGGTCTCATAACTGGTATCTCTTCTCCAGTCTCCCTCTCTTTGAGTCAATCAGCCAGTTGCACTCCAGTTCCGATGAACAGAAAAATTCACAAGCATGTAAGCAAGAGGTAGAAAACCATTGAGAGCTGGTGTGGTCATCCAGGCCTAGAGCTGTGACTTTCCTCAAGGGGTGCAGCCAGTTTGCAGATACCCTGCAGGAAGTTGATGCCTGGAACTTGCTTCTCCTTCCTTACCCCCGTACCACCTTCAGGGGCTCCCTGTGGGAAGGTAGGGATGGCCATCAGATGTCCACACAGGTTGGTCTTCCCAGTGCAGGGCAGCGGGTGGAGGATGGATCTAGAGGACAAATGGAAGGTAGTCACACCAATGCTGACCCATTCTTCATGTGGCCACCAGGGAGATGTTGCCAAAATCCATCGCTGAATAGGTTGTCACTGAAAATCTTGAGAATAACTAAAACAATTGTATGAGTTAATAAGGGCCCCACCCCACCCCCCACCTCCACAGGCCAGAGTCACAGGACTTTCAAGGTCAATGCCAGTGTTCCATTTCACAGCTGAAGCTCAGAGAAGCAAACCCCTGGGTCTCACAGCCAGGGCCTGGTGACTCTGGGAGCCTGAACCCGGGGCTGCTCCTGCTGCGACAATACAGGCTCTCAGGGCCCTCCAGGGGTGGCTCCAGCCCTCCCCAGTCTTGGCCCAGCCTCACTTCACACTCCTTGAACTCCTGGGCTCTAGCCAATCTGCATAACTAGTTCTCCAAAGCCTCCATTTGCTCTCACCTCTGTGAGCCTTTAGGGCAGAGGTTGGCAAACTGTGGCCCACGGCCAGATCACTCCCCACATGCCTGTTTTTGTATAGCCTGTGAGCTAAAAACACTTTTCACATTTTAAAAGATGGAAAGATCTGAAAGAATAGTATCTTGCGGTATGTGAAAACAGTGTGACATTTCAATGTCCACAAATAAAGTTTTATTGGCACACAGCCATGTCCATTTGTTCACATTCTGTCTGTGGCAGCTCTGGGCTCCCATGGCAGAGTTGAGTTGTTGTGACAGAGTACGTATGGCCTACAAAGCATCAAATATTTACCAGCTGGCCCTTTACAAGCAGAGTTTGCCAACTCCTGCTTCAGGGTGTTGCTTTTTAAGATGTTAGTCTTTATTGCATTTGTCTGTGTTTAAATTTCACCTGTAATGCATAAATATGTGTTCATTATAAGAGATTCAGGCCAGACAGTGGTGTGGGGATTCACGGACCGTCCCCATCTCCTCCCTGAGGTTGCTCACTGTTAACATCTCCCAGCCTAACAGGGACTAATTCTTGCCCCATGCTGTTCTTGACAGACTCCTATTCACACCTCAGGCCCAGTTCTGCCACCAGCCTATTAAGGAAGCCGCCCCTGACCATCCCTTTCTCTTCCAGGCTGCTTCAAAGGCAGCAAAGCCCCGGTGTGGCTTAGAGCACAGGTGCCCGGGTTTGAATCCTGGTCCTGGTCCTTACATCCTTGGGCAAGTTACTCAATTTCTGTTTTTCCCTCATCAGCTACAATGGGGGGGGCATATCGTCCTGTGAGGCTCATGGCATAGAAATCAGTTGATACATGGGATCTGCTTAGAACGGGGCCTGGAATACAGAAGGTGCTGTTTAGGGGTCAGAGCAGTCAGGGTGGGCCTCCATCCTGGCAATTTTGACCCATTTTCTGCCATTCGTCCATGTGCCGGTCTGCCCCCGGAGGTCACGTGCTCTGAGGGCGGTGAGGAGCATATTCTATTCTATTCCCCTCCGTCCGGAATGGGTGCTGAGTGAACCAGTGAATTTGTTGTAAGAAGGCCGGCGGGAGGGGTCCGGGCAGGGGTCTCACAAGGCGCTGAGAGAATGAGACCTGGGTTCAGGGGGGTGGTGGTGTTTTCAGAGAATACACAGGACGGCCCAAAACTTGAGTTCCCCGAGGCTGGGCAGGTGAATCTGGGACAATGTCAGTCTGTCAGGAGGAGCCTACCTTTTGTTTATTGCTGAAAGGTTTTCAGAAAGCCTTGGGGTCACCCTGTTCCTAGATCGAGAAGAGAGGCCAGGTAGCCCAGCCAGGCCAGGGCCTTCCTGGGGACCAGAGGGACCTGGGGGGCCGTTCTCTGAGGGGCACCCAAAAGCGGACTGACCCCTCAGGTCAGCCAAGACACCTCATTGGACCAGCAGGGAGTGGAGGTCCTGGAATATTGAATAAGAGGAGTGGGAGTGGGAGAGGGTCGGCCCTGTGTGGCACCCAGATCTCCCTCCCAGCTTCAGAGAAAATTACCTCTCGCTCCCCCACCGCACCTCCCACCCACACAGCCCAACCCCCTCTGGGCTTCTGAAGCAACGAAGGCAGTCCCCAGCTGGGCACAGACTTCATGCAGGACAAAGGGCTTTCATGCTCCATTCAACCGACAAACAGGCCGGGCCGCAGGTGAGGCTGGGAGTAAGGGTGTGGTCATAGCAGTGCGTCTGGAGGCAGACTTGGCCCGGTGTGAATGTGGGTTCACTACCATCACCACTCCGGAACTAGCGGGCTCCTGGGGAAGGGGCCCTGGGGGCGGTGTGGGGGTGGGTGCACCGAGCCTGCAACATGCATGTGCCTGTGCTTCCTGCTGTAGCAAGGACAGGGGAGGAGGTGCACAGGAGCTGGCTGTGTGGCTACCTCGGCCAAGAGCCCGAAGCGGGGGTGGAGAGGGCCCAGGGTGAACTCTCGCTGCCTCTGGTCCAATCTGGGTATGCTGTTCTGGGGCTGGAGTGGAGAGAACGGGCTCAGGTGATACGATCTGGAAAACACCTTCAGCAGGGCAGATCCCAGCACCCCCTGTGGCTGGAGTCTTCCGATGGGACACACAGGGGCGTCCAGAAGCCCCACAAGCTGAGGTCAGGGGCGCGGGACGTGGTGGCGGTCCTTTGCGGCCGGGCCCATCCCTTGTCCTTCCCCGGGCCGTTTCCCTAGCTTCTTGGAGCCTGCCCGGCCCTGCCCCGCTGGGCCGCTCCTGAGCCGGGCAGGCGGGTGCGGCAGCCGTTGTGCAAGGAGTGAGCTCACCCGCGGAGCCCGTCCCAGCCTGCGCTGGCCTGCCCGCTGCAGTTAATCATTGTTCACAGGCCCTGGCAGGTGAACGGGCTGCAGAGGAAGACGTGATGGGCAGGGCCACCCCTGCCAGGGCTCCCAGAGCGCCTCTGAGCAGGCGTGGGCTGGAGCCATTTCCCCTGGGACCCCGTGGTGAGCGTCCAGAGGTGGGCCCGAGACCAGCTCTCCCAAATCTCTCTCCCAATTCTCTCGTTAGGAACTCAGCAAATATGTTTGAATGCTTCAAAGAACATCCCTTTGCCAGTGTCCTCTCTTAGAGTGACCCCAGAGCAGTGGGGTGGCTGAGCGAGGCTGATGCCAAATGCCTTGGTTCAAACCACAGCTCTGCTGCTTATGGGCTGTGTGACCTTGGCCAAGTATCATCGTCTCTCTGGGCCTGTTTCCTGGGCTATGAAAAGATGGTGTTGTTGACAATGATGACGATGCTTTTCTTCAAGGACTGTTGTGAGGAGCAGGGTATATATAAAGTGCTTCCTGTGCCAATAACACGGAAACCCCAGCACCCAAAACCAAGATGAAAACACTCATCCCTGGGCTTGGCTAATCCTCAAGGGGAAGTCAAGAGGCTACCCAGCACTGGGCTGGGCTGTTTGTGCATATTGTGTAATCACACCCCTCACTCAGTCCCTTGTGAGTTAGGTATAACCGTCCTCACTTCCCAGATGAGGACATTCAGGCTTAGGGAAGGGAAGCCACAACCCGAGGTTACTTGGTGTGGGTGACAAAGCCAGGATTCCAGGCCAGGTCCGTCTGTGCCCAGATCCTGAGTTGTCTCCTGCATTGCCAGGTTTGCAGATCAAAGATGCGAATCTGAACTTGCCAGGCAATTAAATTCTGCCCACACTCATTGACATCCTCTGCTCATGGGGGCGGGGGTGGGGACGGGGCAAGGGGGTTCTGGGCTGAGTTCTGTTGTGGGAAAGACAGAGACCAACAACACCCAGCCCCGGCCCTGTCCTTGTGCTCAGATAACCCCAGCTGGATGAGGAGAGGGCAGGAGCCACACGCATGCCCCGTAGAATCCCAGTGCTACTGTGGGCTATGATCTGGGGGCACTCAGAACCCCTGGACTGGCAGGGGTGGGGGGTAGCTGGTGGGAAAAGGGCCCAGAAGCTGCAAACTGGTTTTGTTTTGTTTACAGTATGTTTATTTGTCATGGTTTGGGGAAGGGGAGCTCTGAGGATTACAGAAGACCTAGAACCCTGTCTCCCTCCCACCCCAAGCTTCCCCATGGCACAACTCCTGGCCATAATGGAGGCAAAGTCAGCTGTGATGGGCTTCAGCCAGAGATTTCTGCTAAATAACCCTGGCAGAAGAGTATGTGCTTCCGGGGTGTGTGTGTGTGTGTGTGTGTGTGTGTGTGTGTGTGTGTGTGTCTTGGCCCCCTGCAGGGACTCTTCTGACTGTGCCAGAGGTGCCCCTCGAGGGAGCTTGCCTTTGAGCCAGCAAGAGCATTTTGGGGGCTCCAAACCCTCACACTGTGGGATTAGCAGCTAGGAAAACTCCCATGTCAGACATGTAATCTGAGACCTTGGGAAAGAAAGGGCCCTGAGGTCAACAAATGCAGCCCAGAGTCTGGGTGGGCTTGTGTATGTGTGCACGTGTGTTGAGGACTGGCTAGGGCGGCAATGCTTCTCCGAATGGTGAAGTTAGTGGAGTTCATCTCGTGACAGTTCTAGAAAGTTCTCTCTGGATCCTCCAGCCTCCCTCGGTGTGCTGGCATTCTCCCCATGCAGATGCCCACCCCTTTCCCCACTCCCTCAGTGGTCCCTGCCCTCTCCACCTCTCTCCAGCCAAACAGGCTTGCTATTCAGAGTATGCTCTGATAAGCTCACGCCCCCTGAGCTGTTGATGACTGAAAATGAGCTTCCTGAGAGGCCCTCCCAGCCACTCCCACTGTTCAGGAACTGCCCCCTGCCCCTAAAGGCACAGCCACCCGTTTTGATCAAGGAGCCTGGGGGGGGGGGGCGGGCAGGAAATGTGACGCTGAGCAGCGAGGCCCCTGGCTTTCTAGGACACTGAGGCAGCCTGTTCCTGCCTGGCTGCTGCTGGAGGCAGATGAAAGGAAGCTGAAAACCAGTCTTGGCCACCATGATGAATTCCAGCCCCAGAGGCCAGACTCAGGCCACAAAGCTCTCCTGAATGTTTACTGTCCTGTCCTGGAGGCCCTGGGCACAAAGAGACCCTTGCTGGCCATGGCTGAAGCCGCAGATGCAGGTGTTGGGAGACATGGGTGAGACCCCGCTGGGATGGGAAATGGTGTGATATGTGGCGCTGGTGTCAGGAAGGTACAGGGGCATTAGAGACGCTGGAGGACGTGGAAAGGTCGTTTTCCCTCTGCTCACACCACCAGCATTACCCTCCTGATCTCAGCCAGCCAACTTGGCCATTCCCTGGTCCTCAGGTTCTTAGGTCGCTGGTGTCCCCAAGGCTTAGGTGGGGGCCAAGAGTCTTTAGGTGATAGATTGTTATAATGAAAGCAAATTTCAGACCAGATTCTGCACAGAGGCATATTTTTAATAGCAAGTAGGCACAAAGACAGTCATTTGACCCTATCCACTAAGCTTGGGGGCATTCCTTTTCTTTGTCCTTACGTATGCCAGCAAACATGTGCAAAACACGTGCATGAAAAGTTCAGGGCCCCAGAGACAAGCCTATGTTCTATCTGCAGGACCAGCTTCTGGTTGGACCAGGAGACAGAAACCTCTATTGGAGTTGAGGGGGGAGGTGGTTGGGGCTCAGAGAGAGACCCAGAACCATATGGGAACAGACCCAGAACACTAGTCCATGGGCATGAGGCATTTATCCAGCTTTGTGGGATTCCTCTGTCTTGTTCAAGTAAAGACAGGTGCAGGTACCATCTTTCTAGCCAAACACATTTCTTTCTTTTCTTTTCTTTTTTTTTTAACATTTATTTATTTTTGAGAGACAGAGAGAAACAGAGTGTGAGAGGGGGAGGAGCAGAAAGCAAGGGAGACACAGAATCCAAAGCAGGCTCCAGTCTCTGAGCTGTCAGCACAGAACCTGATGCGGGACTTGAACCCATGATCGTGAGATCATGACCTGAGCTGAAGTCGGACACTCAACCGACTGAACCACCCAGGTGCCCCCCAAACACATTTCTTGAATATCACCTACTTCACCAATGACAAACTATCTAGAACACTTTCCTGGCTAACTAATGAGTTTCGGGGAGCAGATTTGGGTAACTATATTCGAAGCCCTTACCAGCCACTCCTACAGTGGGAAGTTCTGTAAGTGCTTACTAATCACCCTCAGAGCACAAATCATGGGGAACACTCACCATCCCACCTTCATAGATGGTGCTGTAAGGTAAATCGTAGACAATGGCACTAGCCCAGGTCCCCAACCTCAGCCCCGCTGACACTTTGGGCTGAATGATGCTTTGCTGGGGGCCCTGCTGTGCGCTGCGGTAGGTAGCAGCCTCCTCGGCCTGAACCCATGAGATGACAGTAGCGTGCCCCCCGACCCCACACAGTGACAACCTAAAGGTTTTCCAGACTGTTCCCTGGGGACCAAATCCCCCTCGGTGAGTAGACTAGAGGGACCATATTTATTGTCCAATCTGGGACACTTACTTTTTAAACGTTTTATATCAGGAAATTTCAGGGGTGCCTGCATGGCTCAGTCGGTTAAGCATCTGACTTTTGGTTTCGGCTCAGGTCACCATCTCGCGGTTCATGAAATCAAGCCCTGCGTCGGGCTCTGTGCTGACAGTGCGAAGCCTGCTTGGGATTCTCTCTCCCCCTCTCCCCCTGCCCCTCCTCTACTTGCTCTCTCTCTCAAGAATAAATAAACTTAAAAAAATAATAAACAAGAAAAATTCAAACAAATATTCTAATAGAAAGAGTAGTGGCTTCATTAACCTCCATGTATCCGCACCAAATCTCAAAAAATTATTAACTCAGCCAGTCTTGCATCATCTCTGCTCCCACCTGTCCCCCTGCAGCCATCCCCCACTCAGATTATCTGGAAACAGATCTCAGACAACACTCATCTATAGGATGAGTGTATTGAAGAACACACCCTAAAAGATAAGAGCTCCTTTCTAAAAACGTAACCACAATGCTACTACCGTATCTGAAATTAAAAATAATTCCTTAATAGCATAAAATATCCAGTCAACAAAACCAGGGTAGTTTTGAGAGTGTAACAGGGAGTTAATGGGAATAGCAGGCACAAATCAGGAATGTCCCGGAAAACCAGGACTAAGCCAGGCACGCTGGAACATTCGATGTCTCTAAATAGAACACTTCTAATACACATGTCTCAAAAGTCACTCCCCTGCTCAAAAACCTTCTGAGGCTCCCCAGCGCTGAGGCACAAACTCCTGACGCCAGCAGACCCCCGAGGCCCGGCTCGCTCTGTCTCTTCCTAGTCCTGCTGCTGCTGCTGCTGCTGCTGCTGAGTTGATAGCTGGTGAGCAAATCCCCCAAGAAGGCCAGCCTGGCTCCCTGCTGCCCAGGGTCCCTGCTGGCACACCGGGCAGAGGGCTGTGCCTGCAAGGAGCACTGGCAGTGACCAGGGTGTGGTTTCTTTGATCACTTAAGTTCTAGCTGTCCCTTCCAGGCACCTGAATTTTAATGTTGGCAGAAGTGGGATGTTTGATGTTTTCTGTAAAAAAAGTTCTGGGCTAGAGGTGCCTAAATTCCTTTTTTGTCTCTTTTTTCCCCTCTTTACTTTTTAAAAACATATATCCAGGGCCTACTTTGCTTTGGCAAGACTAAAACAGCTCACTCTTAGATGCCAGGGCTCCTGTCCATGTTCAGCCAAGCCCAGTGCAGGGGCGCGGGGCTGCAGCTCAGCAGGGTGTGCAGAGGGAGCTGCTGAGAGAGGTGGTGTTGTTCCCCGCGCCCCCCAGGTGCAGAGGAACAGACAGACAGACAGGCAGGGTTCAGCTTGTTTGAGCAGAGTCAGCCCTGCTGCTTTCTGGGAGGGGCTTCTCAGAGCCCGGGCCTCCCAGCGAAGGGGTCTTTTCCTCTCTGCCTGGAAGAGGCAGAATCTCTTTCCTCTCTGGCGACCTGAGCTCCCAGCCAGGCTTGCTGGTGCCACCCCATCTCCACGTGTCTCTACAAACACCCTGAAGGCTGGATGTAGGGGCTTCTGGAAGAAAGCAACTCTGCAGAATGGTAGCAAGCCATACTGCTTGAGATGGAACTAAAAAATAACCAGAAAGCCTTCCAGATCCTGCAAGGACTGAATCCTCAGCTCTGCCTCACCCCATGTGCCCAGGACTGCAAGGCCAGGCCCTGGCCATCCACCACCAACATGTCTTCAAGATCAGCCTTGCCCTGGTGCTTCCAGAATCCCATTTGCTGCTGGCTTCTCCCCAACTAGACAAGTCTCTCTCTCTCTCTCTCTCTCTCTCTCTCTCTCTCTCTCTCTCCCCCCCAGCAGGGAGACCTTTTTTTGTCCAGATCCCCAGCCCATCTGCTGTAGTGCCCAGTACCTGGCCCAGTCCTTGTGTTGACCTGTGTCCACCGTGTGACCAGGTGCCCTCCTGGTAGGCACCCTTCTAGCCCTTGGAGTCCTTTCCTGCAAGCACATCTTAGGTCATTTATTCACTAAACAAATATTTACCCTGGAGCTACTATGTGCCAGGCCCAGGAGTAGGTGCTTGAACACATGTAAGCAATAGAAACCAAACCCCCTGCCTGGTGGGCTCATATTCAGGAGGGCAGTAGACCCAGGCCACCATGACGAATGTTCTTACAGGGGTTGGGGTCCCTTCTCTTCTCAGAAGCCCTTGGATTCTTATGAACGGGATCCTCTTCTTCCCAAGGGACCCGGTTTAGAGACCAAGGGGGCTGAAGGCAGATGCCTGCCCCAGTCAGACCACAGAAGGTTGCATTAACCCCTTACCCTGGGCAGTGGGTACCTCCAGCACCTACATTCACCCAAGAGATGGATCTATCACATGGGTTTTCTCTGAGGGAAGGAGGCCAGTTCAAGGTGGGTGACTTGCTCTTTCTATTGGAGGGGACAGGAGTGTGTGTGTGTGTGTGTGTGTGTGTGTGTGTGTGTGTGTGTAACAGTGGGGATTTAGGCTTCTAGGAGCAGCCTGGTAAATCCTATGAGGGTTTTATGTGGCTTCTCAAAGGATTCTATGAAGCTTCTACATGAATTCCATTTGGATCTCCTGAGGATTTTATGTTCATCTGCAAGCAGTATACGTGGACTCTGTAAAGATTCTAAGAGATTTTAATGTGCCGAGTGCTGACGCCTTGAAGTACAGGCGGGAGGTGCCGGCCTTTGCTCTCGGCCAGGCCCCGTTTGCCACCGGGTTTCTTCTTTTGCTCTTTACAGAACTAATGTTATGAGATGAATTTAAAAATGAATAGAAGGGGGGGGTGTCTGGGTGGCTCAGTTGGTTGAGTGTCCGACTTCGACTAAGGTCATGATCTCGCAGTTCGTGGGTTTGAGGCCCGCATCGGGCTCTGTGTTGGCAGCTCAGAGCCTGGAGCCTGTTTCCGATTCTGTGTGTGTGTCTCTCTCTACCCCTCCTCTGCTCATGATCTGTCTCTCAAAAATAAATAAATGTTAAAAAAAATTTTTTTTTAAACAGAAAAGAAGGGAAACCCTGGAGCAAACAGCACACGGTGAGCTTGGCCAAGGTCATCCTCTGACATCAAAGACTCCAAGGCCCATTAAAGATGCCTTGAAACAAAAACACAGTGCTCACCCCCTTCCCGGGGCGCTCCTGAGCCTCTCTGGGCTGCTGTTGGGCCTGAAGACAAACTTCTTCATCTCTGACACCAGGAATAAAGTCACATTTTGGAGGATGTCCACGCAGGTGCCGGTGATGAAGGCCCGGGGCTACCAAAAGGCAGACAGAATCGCCTGCAGTCCTGGCACCCCCTTACCCAGCTACGTTTTTGTCCGCAAAGCTTTCTGGGATGCAGGCAGGTG
Organism: Suricata suricatta; assembly: GCF_006229205.1. Lineage (NCBI taxonomy): Eukaryota > Metazoa > Chordata > Mammalia > Carnivora > Herpestidae > Suricata > Suricata suricatta. The sequence goes on from NC_043703.1 coordinate 150,342,027, forward strand.
GACAGCACTCTTGCTGGCCCCACCCCCCTGGGCCACAGTCACCAGCTGGGCGTGCTGGCACCTGGTCAGCTCCTTGCAGGTCCCCACAAGCCCCATTCTCTGCCCCCGAGTGGTTGGGACAGCTGCAGCGGGCCTCGGGGTGGGTCAGGCCTGGAACTGCGGCCAGGGCCACCCAGGAGGGCCAGGAGAGAGGACCTGGGCCTGGGGGTGGGCCTTGCTCTGGGCCGCTGGTCTTTCGAGAACTCCTCTATGACCCACTCCTCCGCATCTGGCTCAGTTCCAGCGGGTTTGAACATGGCCTCTCATTCCATCTGACTTTCTTCCGGGGCCAGTGCTTGATGCAGAGTTTTCTGTGATGATGGAAATGTTCTATGTCTGCACCATCCACCACATAACCTCTGACCAGAGGTGGCCATGAAGCACTTGCAATGTGGCTATTGTGCCTAAGGAATGGAATTTTAAGTTTTGCTTAATTTTAATTAGTGTACATATAAATTGTGAAATGTGGCTTGTGGCAGCCAAACAGAGAGTACAGCTTGTGAGCAGGGCCTTGTTTGTCCCTCGCTGTTCTCGTTCTTACAATGCCTTCCACAGGCCAAGGCTGACTCCCGTTCTGCCCTCCTGAGCCTCTCTGGGCTGCTGTTGGGCCTGAAGACAAACTTTCCCATCTCTGACACCAGGAATAAAGTCACATTTCGGAGGATGTCCATGCCAGCCTTTGGGGACAGTCTCTACCCTCAGCAGAAGGCCAGCAGTAACCCCGCATGCCCACGTCACCGTGATATCGCAGTGACCCCGCTGAAGCCCTGCAGGACACCCGGTCAGAGACTTGCAATATTCCCACAGGAACTTCGATGGAGCACTTCTGGGGCGCCTGGGGGGCTCAGCTGGTTAGGCCCCAACTTCAGCTCAGGTCATGATCTCAGGGCGCATGAATTCAAACCCTGTGTCAGGCTCTGTGCTGACAGCTCAGGGCCTGGAACCTGCTTCAGACTCACTGTCTCTCTCTCTCTCTTTGCTCCTCCCCTGCTCACACTCTGTCTCTCTGTCTCTCTGTCTCCCTCTCTCAAAAATAAACATTAAAAAAAAAAAGAGGGAGTGTTTTCATGTACCCATATCAGGTGTTTCCTCCACCTATAATGAGGTGACTTCTGTCTGTCTCTGTGTGTCTCAGCCCTCCTAGTCATTCAAGGCCAAGTTCAATGTTACTTTTCCAACGGAATGTGACATTTTACTCTCTTGCTTTGTATAGCTTCACTTGCCCTCTGCATATCTCTTTTTTTTTTAATTTTTAATGGTTTTTATTTATTTTTTTGAGAGACAGAGACAGTGTGAGCAGAGGAGGGTCAGAGAGAGAGGGAGTCACAGAATCTGAAGCAGCCTCCAGGCTCTGAGCTAGCTGTCAGCACAGAGCCCGATGCGGGGCTTGAACCCACGAACTGTGAGATCATGACCTGAGCTGAAGTCAGATGCTTAATCGATGAGCCACCCATGTGTCCCTGCACATCCGTTTCTTAAAACTTTGCCAGTGCTCTTGGTGGCATGAAACTTCTCCACATCCGCCGCCCTATGGGCACGAACAAGGCCTTCCACCACTCCACACCACCGCAGGACTTCCGGGCAGCACAGCATCACCTCGCCCCCACTGTGTCTGAGGTGTCCTCAAGAATGAGCCGCACCTGCTAGGTACTGTCGCTTCCTCTCCCAGCAGGCCCAGCGGGCATCTGACCCACCTGCTGGCACCTTGTCACTTGCTCAGGCATCCCAAAGCGGCAGAACGCTCGAGGCACCAACTCGGGGCTAGGCCACACATTGAGGTCCCCTGTCCTTCTAATTTGCATAACGTTTTGTCACCTGGGCCTTAAGGTAGTAAGCAGCTGATGTCCAAGCTGTCATAAAGCTCGTTATTTCAGGAAAAGAAAATGAAACAGCATTCTTTTCAGTTTTTGTCTGTCACCATTCTGTCCATACAACCTCAAAAACTAGCCCAGAGGGCGAAATGGGGTCAAATCCATCCACAGTACCATGTTCTCCCCACCCCTTAGCCAAATGCTTCTTGCCCTGGAGGCTACCCTTCTTCAGCACCATTGCCTCTCCAAATAAATAAGAGGAAAAGAAAACTTTTGGGCAAGGCTACTCACCTAAAAGAATACCCATAAGAATGCCAAAGGACTTCACTGTCAGGATCACCCAGCAAGTCTGTGTAGAAAACCCTTCCCTTTCCATCCTACACATGTGGGATCCCACTTTGCTCCAGCCCTAAGTACAGGCAGACCGGGACCTGCTGAAGGTCATGTGCTCCGTGCCAGGGATTGTACCACAAGTTTCTATGTATAAAGCCTCTGTTTTCTACTACACATAGGATTCTCAACAGTGAGGATGAGTGGGGGTTATGGATTGCAAAGCCAAAGGACTTTTCAACCCCTCTTTCCTCTAGAGGCTGGGCGTCCTCACATTCCTCCCTCAGGTGTGATCGGAAGGAAAGGTGGGCCAGGACCCACCATCCTACCCCTCGCTGTATCAAGGTCAAGAGGACTCTTGTTCTGTGGTGTGGCTGCCCTGGGACCCTGGCAGTCTGCTCCTGGGCACAAGGAGACTGGTGACTGCTTTGAGGCTCTCCTCCTTTCAGGCCCCAGGAGGCCATCCACATGGGGAGCACGAGGGGGGTTCCTCCTTTTCTTCCACGTGATGTCCTGTTGATCCAGCACTACAGCGGCACCTGTACAGGAAAACCCCAGAGAGTGACCACAAGCGAGGCCTTCCCCAGACCCCCAAGGCTGGGCCCCAGGAGAGGCCTCTGGGCTGCCCGGCAGGAGTGGGACAGGAATGCGCTCCTGGCTGGGCCCTGGCTGTCCTGGCTGTGGTGGCTTCGAGGAGAGCGTGTGGAGTTCAGGATTGATCAGCCTGCTTTGGGGTCAGATTGTTTTGCTCCCCAGAATTTTCTGAGATATCCTTGAGCAAATTCTTTTAATATTTAAAACTGAAATATAGCTGACAACAACGTTACTTCGGTTTCAGGTGCACAACACAGTGATGTGACAACTCTATGCATTATGCTGCGCTGACCACCAGTGCAACTGCCATCTGTCACCGCACAGCACTGCTGCGACACCCTTCGCTACATTCCCGTGCTGCATGGAGATTCCTTCTTCAGCTGCATCCAGTCCACTCATAAGCCCATCAGAGGCATCCCTCATTTCTATTAGAGTTTTTGATTGTTAGCATTTCTTTCGGTTCTTTCTTAGACTTTTCATTTCTCTGTACGTTGTCTCTCCTTGCATGGCGTCTACTTTATTCTTTTGAGTTGTTAATTGTAGTTGTTCAAAAAAATTTTTTAACGTTTATTTACTTATTTATTTTGAGAGATAGAGAGAGTGTGAGCCGGTGGGGTGTGGGACAGAGAGAGAGGGAGAGAGAGAATCCTAAGCAGGCTTCACACTGCCAGCACAGAGCCTGATGTGGGGCTTGAACTCACGAACTGTGAGATCATGACCTGACCTGAAGCTGGATACTTAGCCAACTGAGCCACCCAGGCGCCCCTGTTCTGTCTCTTCCAATTGTGTGTTTTGCCTTTTAGTATGCCCTGTAATTTTTTCTTGATAGGTGTATGATTTATTGGGTAAAAGAAATTGCTCTAAGTAGGTCTTTAGTGATATGGTTGTGAGGCATGGAGTGGGGGGAACTTTCTATAGTCCTGTGGTTAGGTCTCCGTCTTTCAGTGAGTCTATGCCTCTGGGCTGTGAACTTCGCAAATGTTTCTCCATTTTTCCTCCCCATTCAGGTGGGACAAGATGGCTAGACTGGGCTGAGTTGGGTATTTCCCTTCTCTTAGGTCAGTTAGATTCTGATGAAGCTCCTGCAGGTTAGGCTCTGCTTAACTAGTTTCCTCCAGGGCAGGGCCTGTTAAGAAGAGCTTTCAAAATGGTTCCTTTCCTCATCTCCCTACTGGAAGCAAGCTCACTCAAGGGGATTTTTTCCTGCTTTTTCACTGTAGGAACCTGGGAGCCCTTGGAGATAAAACTCACAAAAAGGCCCCCCCCCATTTTTCTCAGGGCTGGATCCCCTGTAGTTCTTCTCTCTCAGGCTCCAGCAAACCTCTGTCCCAGACCCTGTACCAGCACTGCCCAGCACTGCCCAGCACCACCCAGCACTGGTTCCATGGCGGTGTCCACCCTTGCAAGCTGCAGTGTGGACTCCCCTGTCCATGGCACTCACTTGTCAGTCTTCCCAGTTCTGGGGCCAGTGGTTGGCTCAGTGGCCCCACCTCTGAAGGATCTAGGAAGGATTGTTGAGTGTTCAGTGTGTCCAGCTCTTTACCTGTGGTTAGGAGCGGCCCCTGTAACCTTTTACATGCTGGACGGGAAACAGGGAGCACCCACACAAACCCACAGACACACATTGTTATATATGTGCACTTTTCCCCCCGAGAAAACTGTCTATGGGTTTCATCAGATGCTCTAAGAACTCTGAGCCCTTTGTGACTGAGCCAGGTGGTAGATAGAAGGAGGGCTTGGTCTTGGAGCCGTGGCTTAGAGTTCTCACCTGAGTCCGAACTACCGTGTGAATTAGACAAGCCACTTTATTCTAAGTGCCTCTCTAAGACCAACGTGGGGCTCGACCTCATGACCCCGAGATCAAGGGGTCACATGTTCTGCTGACTGAGCCAGCCAGATGCCCCAACTAAGCCCCTCTCTTAAACGGGACAATAACCCTTGCCTTGTGTGGTGAGTTAAAAACACGTTCGTGAACATGAACACAGTCACGTTCACATGTTCTTTCACATGCCTCCCATCCAGAGGCTGAATCTAATCGTCCTCCCTTTAATATGGGGCGGCTTTGAAGACATGCTTCCAATGAATAGAAGCAGGAATGATACTGTGCGGCTCCAGATTCTAGGTTAGAAAAAGGCATATCTTTCTCTTGCCCATGGCACTTGCCCCAGGAGCCCTGAGCGCACATAAAAAGTCTGGCTACCGCAGCTGCCATGGAGAGAGGTATGTGTGAGGAGTCCCAGTCATTCTGCTCCCAGCTGCTGGCTCTTGCCAGGCCAGAACCAGGCATGTGAGTGGCCCCAGATGATGGCTGAATGACCCTGCTCACTCTGCCCATTCACGGGCAAAGGAAATGTGTTTTGGGTGGTGAGTTCTGCAGCATTAGATGGTCACCCAGTACCCTGCCTGTCTCTGAGGGACGTGGTAACCCCCCCCTGGCACAATACCTTTCACATTGTAGGCACTCCATGAAGCTGAACACACGTGATCTGGAAGCTGGGTGTGAGCCACTGTTGGTCACGGGACAGGATAACCTGGTCACTCCTGCTGGGAGCTCTGATTAGCTATGTCACCCTGGGTTTTCCAGAGGTGCAGAGTGTCAGTCACCCCAGTCCAGCCAATTGGCTGGCTCCTTGGAGGGGGAGGCATGTGTCCCCAGACCAGAAAAGGCTCTGTGAGGGAGCACTGGGAGGGAGGGTTTCTTTTTCCCTTGACAGGCTTCCCAGGAAGGGATAGAGAGCGTGAGGGGGAGGTCTGGGAACTCTGGGCTGAGACCAGGCTGGGTGCTGGTGGTCCCCACAGGATCCACAGCCTGCCCTTCTGCCCTCTGGGGTCTGTACCCTCCCCTGAGGCTGGGACCTGCCCTCTGTGCCTCCTGGACCAGCTCTGCACTCTGTTACCCTTGTGCCCCAGCACAATCTACGTGCTGCTCCTAATCTCCATGACCAGGAAAGCACTATATTTTATTTACTTTGTAACCCCAGAGCTTAGTACCTAGGCTATACTAAGTAAGGTGTCCAGTCTGTGTGTGTGGAAGGTCTCTGAGCATCTCATCACATAGCCTGGGACCAAGGCAGGGGCGGGCTGGGAGACGAAATGGCCCCGCCAAAGCTCTCTGAGCTGGTGGCAGAGGGACCAGACGGGGAGCCCCTCCTTCCCTTCCCAGTCCCGAGGGCGGCACCCTCACCTCCAGCCTAGCTCTGAGGTCCCTGCCTGCTTTGAGCCCTACATCCCATGATCAATAATGTGCCCAGCACCGCCAGCCCTACAGGACGGGGGTCCCATGGCCGGGCTCCCCACCAGCTCCCCACTCACTGTTCTGCGGGGTGCTGTCTCCTGGGCCAGCTTTCCGGACCCCCTGCCTAGCCACAGCTCTAAACGGGGCTCTCCCTCTTTGTGCCTGTCTCGTCCCACACGTCATAGTCTGTATCAGTTCTGTTTTCCCAGAAAGGGTTTGCCTAGACCCGGAACTCAGAATCCACGTGAAGGTTACCAAAGAGCAGGCTGAGTCGTCTGAGGCACTGGGACTTCGACGGAAGCAGCCCTGGCTGCCTCCCGCCTCTCTGCCAGCCTGCAGTTCCTACCAGACAGGGCTTTACGGCAGGAAGGCCGGCCCGCCAGCGCCTCTGGACCCCAGGGCCCCGCTGCTCCATCTGCCTGCCCGCCCTGGGCCTGGATATCTGCCCGAGCAGATGCGACTTGACTTGCTCCTGGAGAAATATCTATAAACCTTAGCTTGCAACATAAAAACAGCCTTTCAGACCCAGAACTGGGCTGTCGGAGGAGCGGCTGGATTAGTCTCCTCGTGGAGGCTATGACTCTCACATGTGCATCCATCCCCCCTACCCACCACCCCAAGAGGTCTTGGCCTGAAATCACGAAGCTACCCTGATGGAAAAGCAGGCCAGCCCTGTGCTGTGTGACACGGCCACGCCTCAGTGTCACTCCCAGGCCAGAAGGGCCCTGAAGCCACATGCTTCAGGACAGGGAGGGCATCTTCATGAGAATGGGGTGTGGCCCGTAACTGGAGCAGCATGAGTGCACACTGATTGCCTGAACCCGCGGGAGGCAGGGGAGCAAGGAAGACGACGTCCCCCTGGCTGGGGGGCCCACAATCCTCCCGGGGCCCGTGTTCACACCGGAGTGCCCAGAGATTGTGGGGACCAGGACCCTGGCTCTCCCTGTGGACTTGACTGTGGGCATGCAGGGGGCACCTCAGGAGAACAGCTCTCCCGAGGGGGCTCTGCTGGTTCCTCTGAGTCCTCCACTCCTGGCCCACCAGCTGCCTGGAATGGCCGCACAGCTTTGGGGAGGGGGGGAGGTGCAGTGCGGGGGGGCAGTACTTGATAAGCTGGGGAGGTCTGGTGCCCTGATCCGATGCTGGCCACGTGCTCTGTTGCTCCTATCTCCCTGCTTGCTCTGCAGTGCTGGGGACAAATGTACTCCGAGCCTCCCACACCCCTCAGTTGGAAAGCTAACTCATGCTCCGACTCAGGAGGCGGGGCAACACGACCCTGGCAGGCTGGCGGTGTCCCCAAGTGGTGGGGTGGGTTTTTTTCTTTCTTGCCACGCTGCCCACATTTCTTCCCTGGCACACACCAAAGCAGGATTAATAAATGGGGCATTGAATTCAAGGTGAAGAGAGATACGGCCCCTGGGTACAATTTCCCGCTGGCTACATGCTGATAGGTGGCCCACTCTGGCAATGCGAGGGGGCCCTGTATCCTAGAGACGTGTAGCTGTGCGATCTGAGGCCAGACTGCCACCCTTGGGGCACAATTCGAGTGAGAACAGATGCAGTGGAATAGCCAGTGGTCAGGGGACAAGGGTCAGTGTGGTGCCAGACGGGAGAGGAGCCAGGCCCTGCCAGGGGACAGAAGGGAGGGGCCTTAGCTGGAGGGGCTCTCGCTCTCCGGTGATGTGTGAGAGGTGGATGATGTGAGAAAAAAAGGAGTGCGTGGAATGGAGCGGAGGGACACAGCAGGTCCCCTTTCCAGCGAGGCCTCTGCGGAGGGTGGTGCACATTACCGCCATGATGGTAAATAAATGACATAAATGAGTGGGCTCTCTGTCTGTGCCTGACAGTCAGGTGCGCAATCATAAGATGATTAACAGCTGATGTCGGGGCTAGACATGGGGATTCGCATACATGTCTGTGTGTGTGCGTGCACACACACACTCACACCCACCCGTGGGTGAGCTGTGCGGGAGCCGGAGGCTCTGAGCGGGTGGGCAGTTATTACGATGTACTTACTGTATCTCCAAGGAGCCACCAAGGAAGAGGAGGATCTTTCCACTGTAGAGGGGCTTCCTTCTGCCTGGAAGGACACACCCACACCCAGCCACCCACACATCAGACTCCCAGGGGATAAGCAGCGCGTGAGTCATCACTCGGTAGTGGCTGTGTCACTCTGGTCTGTGGTGTGAGTAATGGGGCAAAGCAATGCCGTGGGACCAACAGAAGGCACCCTGGGCTCACGAATCTCTTTCTTCTTGGCCTGATGTGAATCACGGTCACCATTTTCCAGACATGAGGACCCACAGAGTTTTGAGGTCGTTCTGTCTAGAGAATGTGATATTCTCCTGCTGTCTAGAGTGAATCCCGTTTAAAGCCATCTTACATTACAAAGGAAAGACAGCGTCAGTCCCTGGGAAATTCGGAGAATTTAAGTGGGGTCTGCTGTAAGGTATGGAAGCTCTATGGGAGAGGCAGAAATCGAGTATCTAGGTCTGTGTAGTTAGGACAGCACCCTCCTGCTGGGCGCTGCGGTGGGGGTGGGGGGGGTAGACTGCTGGGAAGCACCAGTGAGCTGGCCTGTCATCCCAGAGACTGATTGGTTGAAACTCTTGGTTTGAGGTGTCCTCAACCCCTCACAGAGCTGAGGCAGCAAAAGGAAGTGAAGAGGCATGTTTTGCTGTAGTTGACAGTGTGTGTGTGTGTGTGTGTGTGTGTGTGTGTGTGTGTGTGTGTTGGAGGGTAGTGGGGAGTGGGGACTGGATCTTGCTCAGCGTGTGGCCACAGAGGGGGGTAAAAGGACAAGTGACACATCCGGAGTTCCCTGTGCCCTTCTGTGGACACAAGAGGTTCCCTGGCCTGGCTCGGACAGGGAGGGGGAGGAGCTGAGGGAAGGATGCATTCAACCCAACACTCATAAAACCTCTTTGTCTGAGTGTTTATGGGCCCAGGTCCCTGTGGTAAACCTTTAAAGTCACTCAGGAGACTCCTGTGTGTTCATAAGATCCTTTCTGTCTATAGTATGCTGCCCCCCAGGCCACATCACAGCCACTGGGAGCTGGGGAAGCAGGGGACCGGAGAGTCCAGGGGACCGGCCCAGGGTTGGGGGGAAACGGAGGCTGGGGTGCAGTGCCTGGGCTGGAGGCTGCTCCGGGCACACGTTCTCCAGCCCCCCGGGGGCTTCCCTGTTCCCTCATTATCTCCTGCCCAGCTGCCTGGTGGAGGGCAGGCAGCCTGGGGGACCTCCAGCTTCCCCCAAGCTGTGTCTCAGCTTTTCCTCATTCCAGGGAAAGTGGGTGAAATGGGTTTGCCAGATAAAATAAGCATTGCTCAGTTAAATTTGAATTTCAATTAAACAAGGAGTAATTTTTTTGTGGTATAAGTATATCCCAAACACTGCATGGGATATGCTTATCCTATTCATTGTTTATCTGAAATTCAAATTTCAGATTTTACTTGTTGAATCTGGAAATTTAACGTGAAGGGAACCATAGCGTTTGTCCCAAGTTGTTGAGAGAGCCCCTTCTGTGTTCCAGGCAACGGGCTCAGACCTTACATTATTTCATTTAAACTTCACCTGCCCTGCATCCCAAACTTGGATGATTTACGTACCACTTTTAAGATGTTTGCCATATCTTTTGCACACCACTTGTACTATTTTTTAGGTTTTTTTCTTTAGATCAAATTCTTTTTTTAAATATTTATTTATTTATTTATTTATTTATTTTTAAGTTGGCTTCACATCCAGCACTAAGCTGAGCCCAACACACGGCTTGAACTCATGACCCTGAGATCAAGACCTGAGCTGATATCGAGTCGGACTCTTTTTTAAAAGATATAATTTACTGTCAAATTGGCTAATATACAGGGTATACAGTATGCTCTTGGTTTTGGGGGTAGATTCCCATGATTCATCACTTACATCCCAACAAGTGCCCTCCTCCATGTCCATCATCCATTTTTCCCTCTCCCCCCACTCCTCCATCCACCCTCAGTGTGTTCTCTATTTAAGAGTCTTTTACGGTTTGTCCCCTCCCTCTTTGTTTGTAACTATTTTTTTCCCTTCCCTTTCCCCAAGTCTTTGGTTAAGTTTCTCAAGTTCCACATATGAGTGAAAACATATGATATCTGTCTTTCTCTGACTGACTTATTTCACTTAGCCTAATATCTTCTAGTTTCATCCACATTACTACAAATGGCAGAACTTCATTCTTTCTCATTGCCAAGTAGTATTCCATTGTATAGATAAACTATTCTTTATCCATTCATTAGTTGATGGACATTTAGGCTCTTTCCATAATTTGGCTGTTTTTGAAAGTGCTGCTATAAACATTGGGGTACATGTGCCCCTATGAATCAGCAAGAGTCAGACTCTTTTTTTTTTTTTTAATTTTTTTTAATGTTTTATTTATTTTTGATACAGAGAGAGACAGAGCATGAGAGAGGGAGGGGCAGAGAGAGAAGGAGACTCAGAACCAGAAACAGGCTCCAGGCTCTGAGCTAGCCGTCAGCACAGAGCCCGATGCAGGGCTCGAACCCATGAACGTGAGATCTGACCTGGGCCGAAGTTGGCGGCTTAACCACTGAGCCACCCAGGCGCCCCAAGAGTCAGACTCTTAATTGACTGACTCACCCAGGTGCCCCTCAATTTCTTCTTCTTTTTAAACTTAAATCCAATTATTTTTAAAGGAAATTATAACTGGTAGCACTTGTTAGAAATAGCCGCACAGCTAAATGCAATGTTATCATTGTATTGTCTGCTGGCTACTATTGCCCACGGGGAGATTTGAGGCTGAGGTGCTCTGAGATATTTTAACTCCGGTTTGAGAGGCTCCAGGCTCTCACTGTGACGGACACTGTTACCTACAGCCTTTTCCACCATCTTTATTGCTGGAAGAGCCCTCCTCCTCCTAGGGAAGCTAGACACGCTATACTTTTCCCAGCCTCCCGTCAGCCGGCATGGAATTATGGCCCAGCTGTGGCCACTGAAATCTGAGTGAAATCTACTGGGAGCTTCTGGGAGAGATTTACTTCCCTATTTACAAAATAAACCCCAGAGAGCGGCGCCTTGGTGGCTCAGTCAGTTAAGTGTCTGACTCTTGGTTTCGGCTCAGGTCATGATCTCATGGTTTGTGAGTTTGAGCACCAACTCGGGCTCTGTGCTGACATTGCAGAGCCTGCTTGCGATTCTCTGTCTCCCTCTCTCTGTCCTCCCTTGACTGCGTGAGCACTCTTTAAACAAACAAACGAACGAACCCCGGAAACAACCTTAATGCCCATCAAAGAATGAATGGATAAAGAAATGTGGTAGATGCATACAGTAGGGTATCATGCAGACATAAGAAGGAGGCAATCCTGTCACGTGCTGTAACATGGCTGAACCTTAAGGGCATTGTGCTAAGTGAGATAAGCCAGGTACAAAAAGACAAACACTGCACGTTCCCAGTTACATTTATATGAAATATCTAAAGCAGTCGCAATTCTTAGAAACAGGAAGTAGAGAGTTGCCAGAGGCTGGAAGAGAGGGGAATAGGGAGTTGTTAGTTTGGTGTAGTGTTTCAGTTTTGCAAGATGAAAAGTTCAGGAGACTTGTTGTATCACAAGTGCATTCACTATTGTACTATACACCAAAATCTAAATTTTGTTAGAGATATTTTTTACTACAATAAAAAATTTAGTTATTTTATGTGAATTTCACTTCAGTACTACATTTGTGTGTGCGCCTTAAAGCACACAAATTGCAACTACCCTTCATGTTTGTAAATAACATTAACGTACATGCGGTAAAGTATAAAGATGTAAAGCATATGTCTTTGTAGCTAGATAATAATCCTGACAGTGGGGAATTTTGTGGTTGCAAAGACACATGCCTAAGGACCAAGCCAATATGGTGACGAAGAAAGATGAAAATCATGTTGGTCTTTAATGACTTTATTATACTCCTGAGCTTCTCTGAACGGCCTTACCCTGTAAGGTTAGGTAAGGCAATACCTCATTTTTTCCTCATTGTTTTATTCACTTTTTTTTTTGAGAGAGAGAGAGCACATGCAAGTGGGGGATGGGCAGAGAGAGAGAGAGAGAGAGAGAGAGAGAGCGAGCGAATCTCAAGCAGGCCCCAATGCAGGGCTCAATCTCACAACTCTGGGATCATGACTTGACCCGAAATCAAGAGTCAGACGCTCCACTGACTGCCACCTAGGTGCCTCCAGAGACTTTCTTCTTCTCCTTCTTCTTTTTCTTCTTCTTCTTTATTTTTTAAATGTTGATTTATTTTTGAGAGAATGGGAGAGACAAAGCATAAACAGAGGAAGGGCAAAGAGAAAGAGGGAGACACAGAATCCGAAGGCAGGCTCCAGGTCTGAGCTGCCAGCACAGAGCCTGACGCGAGGCTCGAACCCATGAACCATGAGATCATGACCTGAGCTGAAGTTGGATACTAAACCCAGGCACCCCAAGGTTCATCATTATTTAAAACTATGTCCACATACTATGTAAAATATCTATCACCACCCACTCTCTCCAGTAATAAGCACTCTTTATTATTATCTTTATTATTATTATCTTCATTTTTTGGATGAGAAAATAGCTAGGGTCACAAAGCTGCATTAGCTGAATAACGTTCATTTACTAAAGAGACCCCGAATTTGCATGGGGCAGCTGAAACGAGTGAGGAGGAGCGGGGCGGAGTGGAGCCCTGAGTCTGCCTCCCCTCTGCGGGGCTCTCCCTCTGCGGGGCTCTCCCTCTGCTTCCCTCTGACTGTCTACACTACACCCCCGGATACTGAGCCCGCACTGCTTCGCTTCGGGGCTCCTTTCCTCAGCCTCCTGACTCAGCTGAGGTGGGTGGACTCTCCCGACACCAGATGAATCGTGAGTGAGACGACCGTGGGAACAAAGAAGCCAGTGTGGTGCCCACAATTAAGCCCCCAGCACACTTCACTCCCAGCATCCCGCTTCCCAGGCGCCCAGGCCGCCCCTCCCCACTTCCCGCCTCACAGGGGGGCCACTTCAGAAGCCAGTGGCCAGGCTCCTCAATTCCTGCTGTGGGCCTGCCATCCCGTAGTGGGTGTCACCCGGCCCCATGGTGCTTGAGGGCTGCCCCCCTTCATTCCTGGACCCCTTTGCTGCCCAAGCTAGGAATTCGGTTCTTTTTTTTTTTTTTTTTTTAACTTGTTTTCTTTGAATGCTTATTTATTTATCTTGAGAAGGAGAGAGCACACATGTGCAAGTGTGGAGAAGGGACAAAGAGAGGAGAGAGAATCTGAAGAAGGCTCTGTAGGGTGTAGAACCCGAGGTGGGGCTCAATCTCATGAACTATGACTCAGCCACCCGGGTCCCTAGGTGCCTAGGTGCCTAGGAAATCGGTTCTAATTTAGCTTTTCCGTACTCACTTCTCACCTCTCACCTTGTCCTCAAGGAGTGGTCAGTGGCCTGGTCTCCATCATTAATGCTGTGGTGTAATGATCCTTTAATCTTTTACTAATCATGGCACCCACTTACCAGGTTGGACCCTTGGACCCACATACAGTAAGCCTTGGTCACAGGGCCAGGGAGAAGCACAGGCTGCAAAGCAACAGGGAACAGGGGTGGGAGATAGGGGAGGGAAGGGGAGGTAGGGTGTGGGGTGCTGTAGTTAGGTCTTCATGGAGCCTCATTGAGGGGGAAGCCAAGTTAAACCAAGCCATGAGCTGGGTCTCACTCAGTAAGTGAAAGGGAGACCCCTCAGCTCTGCTGTTCTCCCCACCCTCCATTCCAGAGCCTTCCAGGCAATTCTGGACACTTGAGAGGACAGAGGACCTGCGTTTGGCTCTGGTTTCCCTTTCTGAACCCCAGTCCCTTCCATGAAAAAGTTCCTATGTGTGTCCTATGGGAGCATCCACGTGAAAAGGCTTTGTTCCTCCATGATGGTGACCAGTCTGAAAACATATGTGAAAATAGATCCTCCTCACAACACAGTTAAAACCCACAATATATTTAGGGCTAGTCCTAAGAAAAAGTGAGAAACTTATCTAGAGAAAATTATAAATTTTAATAATGGACATAAAAGAAGACTCAAATGGAAGGGTTTTTATATGACATCTAGAAATCTCTCCATTATGGAAATATCCAGTGTGGAAATTATCCATAAATTCAGTACAATCCCAATAGCCATTTAATTAAAATTGACAGTTTTATTATTCACCTGGGAGAAAAGATGCAAAAGACTATTTTGAAAAGGAAGAACAGTGAAGGGGAATGTATCCTGCTGGATATCAAAACATATTGGGGGGGGGTGCCTGGCTAGCATGTGACTCTTGATCTCAGGGTCGAGAGTTCAAGCCCCATGTTGGGCATAGAGTTGACTTAATACAAAAAAATATATTGTGAAGTTATAGAATTAAAGCAATATAAGAATAAATAGACAAATAAACCAATGGAATAGAATAGTGAGTGCAGAAACAGGCCAGTGCATTTGTAGGAACTTGGTGTATGATAAAGTTGGTATTTCAAATGAATGAAAAAATATTCAATTAAAATGTTGGAAAAAATGAGAAAAAAAAATTAAAATCAAGTTTGCACCTTACTCCACACAATTCATAATTTTAAAAAAACTCTTAGGGGGCACCTGGGTGGCTCAGTTGGTTAAGCGTCCGGCTTTAGCTCAGGTCATGATCTCACAGTTCGTGGGTTCAAGCCCCGCGTTGAGCTCTGTGCTGACAGCTCAGAGTCTGGAGCCTGTTTCAGATTCTGTGTCTCCCTCTCTCTCTGACCCTCCCCTGCTCATGCTGTCTCTCTCTGTCTCTCAAAAGTAAATAAAAAACAGAAAAAAAAATTAAGAAAAAACTCTCAGGATTACTTAAAGAACAAAACATTTTTAAAAAACTACAAAGAACAGAACAAAATAGATTATTTTTATGGTTCTGTGATTGAGAAAGCTTGTGAAGTGAATAAACTTTTTTGTAGCTGGAGACACATTATGCTAAAATCTGTATGGGAATGTAAAGAATTAGAATAGCTAAAACAATTTTGCAAAAGAAAAATCAAGTGGGCATTAATCTACCCAATTTTCTAGGCATTATGCAGCCACATGAATGAAAGCATGTATTTTTGGTAGGGTGATGGACACGGATCAGTGGGACAGGGCAGGGAGCCCTGAAACACACCCACACCAATATGCCCAATGTGAGTTTTGACAAAAGAGGCAACTCAACTCAATGGAGGAAGGAAAACTTTGAAAGAAAGGGTGTCGGAACGATTGGACCAATTGGATCAATCTAAATGCAGACACAGTGAACCTCAGTCTAGACCCCACAGCCTGTAAAAACATGAGCTCAAAATGGAGCATAAACTTAAATGTGGAACACAAAACTGTAACATTTTTAGGAAAACAAACGAACATAAAAGGAGAATCCTTGGAATTTGGGACAAAGTAAGTGCTTAGCCTTGATACCAAAAGCACTCTCCATCAAAGGGAAAATTGATAAATGGGATTTAATCAAAATTAAAAACCTTTGCTTTGTGAAAGGCCCAGGAAAAAGGATGAAAAGATAAGCTGAAGATGGTGTGTGTGTGTGTGTGTGTAGGGGGGAGATATTTGCAAAACACTTATCTCACAAAGGCCCATCAGCTAGAATACATACAGACTTTTCAAACTGAAGAGTAAAAAACTAATCCATTAAATTAGAAGGTGGGCAAAAGACATGAACCGATATTTTGCTGAAGAGAATATACTTGTGGTAAGTTAGCATACGAAAAAATCTTCCACATTCTGAGCCATAGGGAAATGCCTATTAAAAACACAGGAGATAGCTTTACACACCTATTAAAATAGCTAAAGGAAAAATGGTGACAACATCGACTTCTGACCAGGATGAGAAGAACTTGGATCTTCTTGGATGTACTTTGCAGGTGGAGAGGTAAACTAGTCTAGCCACAGGGAAAACGTTTGGTAGTTTCTTAAAAAACGAAACATGTAATTGTCCTTTGACCTAACAATTGCATTTTTTGAACAATCCGTACACAAATGTGCCTAACAATTTTATTTGTAACAGCCCCAAACTGGAAAAAACCCGGATGTTCTTTAGCAGACGAATGGTAAGTGTAATCCACACCATGGGCTACTTCTCAGCAATAAGAAGGAGGAAACTATTGACAAACAAAATAACTTGAATGAGTCTCCAGGGAATTGTGCTGAGTGAAGAAAGCCAATCCCGAAAGGTTACATACTGTGTGATTCCACTCATAGAACATTCTTGAAATGACAAAATCGTAGAAATGGAGCATAGATTAGTGGTTGCCAGAGTTAAGGGAAGGGCAGCAGGAGGGTGGGGAGTAGGGGAATGAGAGGTGAATGTGGCTATACCGGGGCAACATGGGGGCTCTTTGTGAGAAGTCCTTTACCGTACCCTTATCAAGGTCCAGGTCACGGTAATGCACTGTGGTTTTGCAAGCTGTTACCACTCAGGGAGAGTGGGTAAGGGGTACATGAGATTCTTCTGTACTATTTCTTTTAACCGCATGTGAATCTACAATTATCTCAAGGTTAAAAGTTGAATTAAAACAACTACAAAACAGGGGCACCCGGCTGGCTCAGTCGGTGGGGCATCCAACTTCGGCTCAGGTCGCGATCTCATGGCTCGTGGATTTGAGCCCTGCATTGGGCTCTGTGCTGACAGCTCCGAGCCTGCTTCGGATTCAGTGTCTCCTTTTTTCTCTGCCCCACCCCCACCTGTGCTTGGTCTGTCTGTCTGTCTCTCTCTCAAAAATAAACATTAAAAAATATTTTAAGAACCCAATAACTACAAAAGAATTAGAGGAAAACATAAGATATTATTTTTATGGATATGTGACAGGGAAAGCTTGTGAAATAAGATACTCAACACAGAAGCCATTGAGGAAGGGATATTAGTAAATTCAACCACATAAAAACACACCACCAACAAGCTGAAAACTAACAACTAGCCAAGGGAAATTCTTGCAATGGTTACAACATACACAAAGAAACAGGACAAAGGATATGAAAGGGCAGTTCACAGGAGGAGGAATCCAAATGGTCAAGAAACTTAGGAAAGGATGTAATATCTCCAATAACAAAAGAAACATAAATTAAAATGATGGGAGGCCACTTTTTATTCTATCAGACAAACAAAATGGAAACTTTGATTGATGTAGGGCTCATGAAGATGTGGACTCTTCTCATATTCTGTTGGTGAGAGTATAAATTAGTAGAATCACTTTGGAGGGCAATTGAAAGACTCTATTAAACTTTAAAATGCCCTTAGCATATGATCCAGTAAAGCCTCTTCCTGTACATTCCTAGAGAAACAGTCCCATGTACCCAAGGTAGCTGCCCTTATCATGGCGAAGAGCTGGAAATGACCTCACTGCCTGTCACTGGGGGGATGGTTACACAAACCCCAGAGCTCTGGGGAGTCTGTGTGTACGGCACGCTGGAAGTAGTACAAACAAGTTGCCAAATAATACATGGAGATTGATGGATACCACTCGTGTAAACACACACACACACACACACACACACACACACACACACACACACACACAATTCCTAGAGATAATTTTCATTTTAAATTCATGACCACAAACCTCAAATGATCATGCAACACAACCTGGTAATCCTAAAATGTCTCCCTGGTAAGTTTATTTTCTCTTTCTAAAATGACTATTTTGGGGCGCCTGGGTGGCTCAGTCGGTTAAGCATCCGGCTTCGGCTCAGGTCATGATCTCACTGTTCTGGGTTCGAGTCCCATGTCAGGCTCTGTGCTGACAGCTAGCTCAGAGCCTGGAGCCTGCTTCAGATTCTGTGTTTCCCTCTCTTTCTGACCCTCCCCTGCTCACGCTGTCTCTCTCTGTCTCTCAAAAATAAATAAAAAACATTAAAAAAAATTTTAATGACTATTTTGTATCTTCTCCCTCCTCCCATCTCTCACATTCCCCACCCATTTTATTTATGTATTTTTAAATTTTTTATGTGGTTTTTATTGCTTATTTTATTTATTTTATTTTTAAAAAATAGTTTATTACCAAGTTGGTTTCCATATAACACCCAGTGCTCTTCCCCACAAGTGCCCCCGTCCATGTTTTTGAGAGACAAAGAGACAGAGCATGAGAGGGGAATGGACAAAGAGGTGGGGAGACACAGCATCTGAAGCAGCTCCAGGCTCTTGAACTGTCAGCACAGAGCCCAACACGGGACTCAAACCCACGAACCATGAGATCATGACCTGAGCCGAAGTCAGATGCTTAACCAACTGAGCCACCCAGGCACCCCCATCCCCCATCTGCTTTACATCTAGCTGATGACCTTGCTCAACATTCAACCAAAAAAAAAATTAAAAATAGAATTACCATCTGATTCAGAAATCCCACTTCGGGGTACATATCCAGAAGAACAGAAAGTAGGATCTTTAAGGGATATTTGCACACCCGTGTTCACAGCAGCACTATTCACAGTAGCCAAGAGGCGGAAACAGCCCAAATGCCCACCAGCAGATGAATATATAAACAAAATGTGGTGTGTAGGTATAATGGAATATTATTCAGCCTTAAAAAGGAATGAAATTCAGACACATGCTACAATGTGGATAAATGAACTTTGAAAACATTCTGTGAGTGAAAATAAGCCAGACACAAAAGGAAAAATATGGTATGATTTTACTTACATGAGGTACTTAGAATAGGCAAATTCATAGAAAGTAGAGTAGAGCTTCCCAGGGGCTGGGGAGAGGGAAGATTGGGAAGTTCTAGTTTAATGGGTCCAGCATTTCCGTTTGGAATGATAAAAGGTTCTAGAAACGGATTGTGGTGACGGACCCTCAACACCATGCATGCACTTAAACCCACTGAATTGTAAAACTGAAGGCTAAGATGGTAAATGTTACGGTTTGCATATATCTTACCCCTCACACCCACAAGAAGAGTGAGGGGAGTCATTCTTCGTCTTTCTTCCTGACCAGCAGGACCTACTGGACCACTAAGATATCCCCTCCTCCAGTTGGTGCCCAAACAGAGGTGAAAAATATGACACCTGGCCCCAGGAATCGGTAGCTGTGTCGGATGACGGGTGTCTGTGTCCTCAGTGACCACCAGCTGCCACCCCTGTACCCTGCACTTGCGGGCCTGTGCTCTAAGGGGTCCTACCCATTTCCAAGGGGCCCATACAGAGGCCCCAGCCTCCCTTGCTCGTCAGCACGCCCACAGCCAAGACAGTCCCTGTGTAAGCACAGATGATAAAACTTTTGCCAGCAAATAGGAAGCGGCAAATAAAAAAAATAGGAGGGCATGAGGGGAACTTGCCTGTAAGATGCTGGCTTGTTCCAGCGCAGTCTCTGGCCTCCACATGTCCAGGTTTTAAGTGCGCCCCGAGCAGCTGAGGTTTGCCAGGCAGATCCTGCTGATGAAACCATGAAAACGAAATGGCCTTTGGCTCCTCCGATTTTACACGTCCCTCCAGACTCCCACACCCCACCTCTTCTGCCTGCCACCATGTGCTTTAGGAAATGCATGAGCAATAAATCAAATTAATCTCATGAAAGTCCACTCGCTTAATGGAGCACATACACTCCATCAAAATGGCTACAAGGCGATGGTGGGCTTTTAAATGAGCCTCATTTTCCCACAGATTTTCATTCTGAAATCAGGAATATGTTCTTCTGGAGAAAAATAATTGGCCACGATTTAGACATGATTTTTTTCAGCTTTATTGAGGTATAATTAACAAACAAAATTGTATATATTTAAAGTGTACAACATGATGATTTGATATAAATATACATTGTGAAATGATACCCATAATCAAGTTAATTAACACATTCATCACCTCACAGTTACTTGTGTGTGTGTCTGTGTGTGTGTGGTGAGAACACTTAATATCCACCCTTAGCAAATTTCAAGTATGCACTACAATGTCATTGACTGTATTCCCCAAGCTGTACATGAGGTCCCCAGAACATATTCATCTTGTAACTGAGTGTTTGTAGCCTTCGACAAACATCTCCCCCACACCTCCAGCCCTGACCACAGCTACTCAACTATCTGGTCCTAGGAACTTGACTCCTTTTCTCTTTTTTTTAGATCCCGCATAGAAAGTGACACCATACAGTATTTGCCTTCTGTGTCTGACTTACTCACTTAGCATACTGTCCTCCAGGTTTATACACATTTTTGCAAATGGCAGGGTTTCCTATTTTTAGTGGTTGCATAATATTTCATTACGTACATCACATTTTCTTTATCTACGCATTTGTCAGCGGGCACTCAGGTCATTACTACACTTCCCTTTTGTGAATATTGCTTCAACGAACAGTTCCTCTTTATGGTAGCTGAATAATATTCCATTATACAGATAACATAAATATAAATAATAAATATAAATCTATTTGCTTCAATGTATTTATAACACCGGAGTACGGATGTCTCTTGGAGATACTGACTTCATTTCCTTTGGATGTAGACTCAGAAGTGGAATTGCTGGATCATACGGTAGTTCTATTTTTAATTTTTTGAGGAACTTCCATACCGTTTTCCGTAATAGCTGTACCAATTTACATTCCCAGGGTTCCTTTTTCCCATCTCCCTGCCCACATTCATTATTTCTTGTTTCTGTTTGTTTGTTGGTTTGTTTGTTTGGATAATAGCCATCCTGAACAGGTGTGAAATGATATCTCAGTGTACTTTTGATTTGCATTTCCCTGATGAGTAGTGACGTTGGGTACCTTTTCATATACCTGTTGGCCATTTGGATGTCTTCTTTGGAAAAGTTTCTATTCAGCTCCTTTGTCCATTTTTTAAGTCAGATGATTGCCCTATTTAAAAAAATGTTTATTTATCCATCTTGGGAGAGAGGGTGGGGGACAGAGAGAGAGAGAGAGAGAGAGAGAATCCCAAGTAGGCTCTACACTACCACTGCATAGCCCTGGTAGCTCAATGTCCCAAACTGTGAGATCATGACCTGCGCCAAAATCAAGAACTGGACACTCAGTCGACTGAGCCACCCAGGTGCCCCACCTTTTTAAAAAATGTTAATGTATCTATTTTGGGGGGGGGGAGAAAATTATTGCCATTTTTATGTGTTGACTTCTGATCCATTTTTTTCTCATTTCCTCTGAGTACTTTATTACTAAAATAGCTCAGAAAGACTTGAGCTCTCTAAGAGTTGGTTGGCCATTGACACATCCATCACAGACTTACTGAATACCCATAATACAAGTGTCTCTATAGTTATTTATATCAATACTATTATGTTATATTATATCAAATAAATATTGACTGTGTTCCAGGCACCATTCTGGCTGGCTGAGCCAGCCAGCCAAAGCCCCTGTCTTCATGGAGCTCCCTTCTAGTCACAGTTCACGAATGAAGTTGCGGTCATGAGAAGGGCAGTCAGAGGGAGAGCAGGAACCAAGGGCCTGGGGCAGAGAGGAACATGACACTCTCAAGAGACAGGCATGTGCTATTTGGCTGGAGCTCAGATAGGGAGAGGCAGTTAGAAAAGAAGCTGGTCTGGCAGACAGAGGCCCAAACCAGAGCCCTGTGACTTAGGATGCCAGGAATGCAATCCTAGAACACATCTGTGTTAACGGTTCCATTCCCAAGCACGCCCCACTGGTTTCATGCCCGTTGATGATGGTGCCTTGCTGGACTCGGCAATGCGCTGATTGCTTTGGATGTTATCTGACGAGCTGGGTGTTGCTCTCCACGTGCATGCATAACAGACGGCAGCAGCCTCAGCAAGCTGGCCACCGAAGATGTTTTCATGGACACCCACATTCCCTAGAATGTGTGTGTCTCTCATTCCTCTGAGGAGATCCTTTTACTTGCTTTAACAATGCCACTTACTAACCTGTGACCAGGAGAGAGTTACACAACCACTCTGGGCCTCAGAGTCTTTGTTGTCCCACGGGGGATAATTATACCTCCATTGTGGCATTGTCGCGATGGCTCATTGGATGAAATGTGAAAATGTCCGTGGACTTGCCCAGCACTGCTCCCAGGCCTCGGGAGAGGTGCCTCACAAATGCCATTCCCTCTCATTTACCCCTATTCATTTTGGAGTTTTGTTAAGTGAACTTCTGTTAGGCAAGTGGTGTCTGTTCTCAAATTGCAGTTAACTGCTATTTTCCGGGGCAAGAGGTTATTAGCAAGGCCTCCTCTTGCAATGGTTCCGTACCAGCCAAGGGAGATGGTGAAGAGGGGACTTTCAAGCTCTAAGGGTGAGACTTCATCCTGTAACAAAGAAACAACAATGATCAAACCCAGGCCTTTGTCCTCCCTCTCTCGCGGGGACCAAAGTCGTGCGTGTGTATGTATGCAAGACTGTGTCAGGTGACCACGTCAGGGCTTTAAAGCCGGTGCCTCCAAACGCTGGTCTCAAAACAAAATAATTGCATACAGACATTCCTTTTGATCACATCCTAATACCGATTTACAACTCTGCTTCCTTGTAACCCCAAAGAAAGCCCTAATCATGGAGCGCATACCAAAAATTAGGATTTTGGCTGTGCAGGAGAGAGCGTCTATAAGGATGTATTTGTGTAGGGGCAGCGAGCAGAGATTTACTAATGTTTAGTTCTCCTGCCCCAAATTAAGCTCTCCGTGTGGCTCGTGGGATATTTTCATCTGAATGGCTCAGTTGAGCACTGGAGGCAGAAGACAATTTTTTTTGCGGTTTGCTGGAGGCCGGGCAGTTTTTCCATTCTGTTCTTTTATTATGATCGTGATTACTTCATTACCTACCCCTGATGAGGTTTCTGTGGGTCCCAGTCTGTTTTTAATAAGAAGCAGACTAAAAACAAAGTTTCGGTTGTGTTTGAAATCTTCAGCTCTTTTTCTGAAATAATAGGTTAAAGAATTTTATTTGTCTTCTGAGGTTCTGAGGTTGGCTCAGAAATGCTCTGACCCAAGTCCTTTGTGGAACAGGGTGATGGCACTCAGAATACCACCGTTAAATGCAGATTCTTGGGCTAGGCCTCCATCCACCGACTCTGAAGTTCTGAGGTGGGGCCCAGGAAACTGCACATTTACAAACATGCCAGTTGATTCTAGAACACTAATGGTTGGGAACAGAGTAAAGGAAAAATCACCCCTCAGCAATATTTCTTTCTAATTGCAATATGATCCAAGTGCCGTAAAATTCACCACGTTAAAGTGTACAGTTCTCTGGTTTTTAGTATATTCACAAGTTGTGCGACCATCGCTATCCGACTTCAGAGCGTTTCTAACCGTCTCCCTCTCCCAAAGAAACTCTGTGCCTATTCGCAGCTAGTCCCGATCTCCCCCTCCCCCAGCCTCTGGCAACCACTAATCTCTTTTATGTTTCAATGGATTTGCCATTCCTGGATATTTCATGTAAACGATCTAACTTATGGCTTCTTGTGTCTGGCTTCTTTCATTGAGCATAACGTTTACAAGGTTTACCCATACTACAGCGTGTTAGAATTTATTCCATTCTTCTGGTGAGTAATATTTCATTACATGGCACTATCACGTTTTGTTTATCCATTCATCAGTTGATTATTAATCAATACTTGCTGAGTGTTGTTCATGTGAAAGGTGGTCTGCTGGGCTGTCCCGAGGATGGAAACGGGTTGTCTGATAGCGCAGGGATTCAGAAAGAGAGGGGGGTAGCATCTGGCACAAAGCAGAATGAAAGAATGAACGAATGAATGAGAAGCCACACATTGGGAAAGAAAGTTAACTTGGAGGGGCAACACTGTGCCCAGCCAGGTGGTGGGCAATGCTGCCCACGTTCAGGACCATCAGTGACAGTCACTCAGCTTGGAGTGTGTCTTTACCGTAGATTGGGTCTGGGTCCTGAAGTCCCAGAGATGAATCAGGTGCAATACACCCCATGGAGCTCACAAGACTATGAAGAGGCAAAACATGAACCCAAATGACATCATAATACAGGGTAGCCATGGAGGTTGGAAGGGGAGTCCCCTTTTAGCTCAGAGGCTGGAAAAGATGAAGGAGGAGGCGGCATTGGAAGTGGGCTTGGCACCTTGAGTAGGATTTAAATGGGTGATTGACAGTGAGAGCAAGTTACGGAAAAGGTCAGGGACAGAAAAGTCTGACATGAGCTCAGGGACAGAGTTCCACAACACCTGTTTTACCTAGGTCAATTGTCTCGAACCCTGGCTGCACATCAAAGTTGCCTGAGGGCTTAAAAATACCCCAAAGCCTGAGCCCTGCTCCTAGAGATTCTGTTTTAATGAAATTGCTTGAGGGTCAGCCCAGGCAGTGATATTTACTAAAAGCTCTCCAAGTGATTCTAATGAGCAGCCAGAGTCAGGAACCACTGACTGACTGGGAGGATCCAGGGAGAGACATCAGCCTGCAACATTAGGTTGGGGGTAGACTGTAAACAGGTTGACCACATCACTTACTGTGCGAACTGAAACACTTCTTGTGTATGAGAGGAGGTGCTATTGTTCCTTATGCCAGGGCAGCAAGCGTAAACCAGACCGATGACCCTGAATGTGGGCTGTGGGATTTGAACTTCATCTCATCACAAGTGGGAGCTGTTGAAGGTTCTGGAGCAGAACACTGACATCTAATAAAACTGGTGCTCTGTGGACGTTAAGGAAGGAGCTTAGATAGATTAGAAGAGAGAGGCTAGAGGCAGGAAGCAAAGGAATGTGGGGAGGATTGGCCTGGGACAAGGAGAAGGCAGATGAAGTGCCGAGATGAGAGGTGTACCCCCAAGACCACTCCAAATACACCTGTCGTTTAAACAAAAGTGGTGCACGTGCTGGGTAGTCTATGCTTCAGGGCCAGTCCATTCCCCGAGTCATTGCCTCTTCTTTCTACAAGAAGGTTGGAAGGGGGCGGGGCGGGGCAGTCAGGCAGCCTCTCGTAGGGAGGTCCTCCAGTGGCTGTTGGCACAGACGCCCCAGCTCACCTGTGAACTGTGGGAGCCCCGGGAAGTCTGCCTCCATGCCCCGTCCCAGCCCTGCTGCGTCCAGGCCACACCCCTGGGAGTTTCTACCCCTTGGAGAGACCCCCGTCCTTCTTTCTTCCAGCTTCTGGGTCAACACCTTCTCTCTCCCTCTGTCTCCTGCCTTGTAGAGCTCGGTACACCTGTCCCACCCAGCCTGAGGCCCCAAATGGGTGTGTGTGGCTGTGAACGTGAGAGTTTGGGCAGCCTCTTTGCATAGGTGCTCCTCTTCCCAGAAGCTGGCAGCCCAACAAGTGACACCAAGTTGCTGCTATCCTCCATGTCCCCTGACCCCTGACGCCAAAAATGGCGACCCAAGGGCTGGAGTGGGGGAAGGAAGATGTAGACCCTCCCTACCTCCCCACCTCTGGGCTATGCTCTTTATCAGAATGCAGTGGGGCACGGTGGGGGGGCACCCGAATGTCAAACATGTGGCCCACAGCTGGGGTGGGATGTTGGGAAGGGGAGGGGAAGCGGAGAGAAGTATGAGCTCCCAAACACTCCACTTCTTCATTTCCCTCTTCTTCAACCTGGGGAAAATAGATTAAATTATCTCAAATACTCTCAGAACATCAACACATAAATACATACCAAACTGATTCCTGCCCTCTGCTCCCCCGCCCACCTCCATGCACCGCATTCATGATGCTGGCCGAGGAGGGCACGCTGACTTTCAGGGACTGTCCCAGCCCAGCTCCTATCATGCCCCAGAGGTGACAAGATGCCTCTCTGGCCCAGATAGCAGGGGACTAAGCGTCGCTGCCTTTGGCCTGGAAACAAAATCCTCCCCGCTCCTGGGCCTGAGGGGTATGACAGCTGCACCTAGAGCCTAGTAAGTAGGCTGGCAGGTCTGCCCTGGGTCACTCGGCCTGGGGGCTGGGGCCAGAGGGCAGCCTGGTTCCTCCCAGCAGGAGAGGGATTCCCGGGTGCATCAGTGTCATCAGTCATGGGTGCGAGGAACCTGCTTTGTGATACAATCTCAAGAGCAGAGCTCAAGGCTGGAGCTTCAGTCTCTCAAGAAGTAATCAGATGGTCTCAGTGTCCTTATCTGGAGAATGGGCATATTGCAAATTTGCTGATTCTAGGTAGTTTACCAGGTCAGACCTTTGCCTTCTTTTTAATGCAAGTTGCTATCAGCTCCTTCTTTGTCTAGACAACTGGGTGAGAATTGACTTCCTTGTTCAGGAACCATCCAGTGAGTGGCCCCTCTTGGTGGTCCACAGGATAGGCATGGGCCTTGATGTCCCTGGGGAAAGAATGGAGCAGGTTCCTGGGTGGTCTGACAAAGGCAGGCTCCTCTACGGGCCTGCCTGGAGGAGCAGGGAGACAATTTATTTGGAGCCAAGGAGCATCTGGGAAGAAAGGGATAGAGATGGAGGGCCCTTCCTTCCATGTTGAAGCTGGAATCCCTTGGAGAACGTGCCCCTGCAGGGGAGACCCACTGCCCACAGTGGGGGGGTGGTGCACTAGGAAGAAGGGGGGTCAGACTTGGTGACCTGGCTTAACTTGCTGCGTCTATTTGCCTGGGCCTGGAGTGTGGCTGAGCGTAGAACTCCCCCCTGGGCTCAGCTGTCTCTGCCATGGACCCGCTCCGCTCAGGACCACGGCTAAATTCGGCGGTGTGAGTTACAAGAGCTATGGTAAGCTTGAAGCCTGAGGCTGGGCACCTCTGAGAGCTGGGGGAGGGCAGACTGCAAGGCCATTGTCCACAGAGACACTGTGGGGACGGGCCAGGAGCCGCAGAAACTGGGACCTCCTGAGTTTTCAGTCTGTCTCTCCTGTTCAGACTTGCTCTCAGCACTATGTCCCAATTCCTGTGGGGGTGGGGGTGGGGAATAGTGGGTGTGGGATGAGACTTCCTGTTCCTATGGGCATATGGAACTCAAGCAATTCTTGCATAAATAAAAGTGACTGCATTTTTGCCCCAAACTAGTGAAGTGTGTGTTTGCTTAGGAAAAAGTCCAGAAAGTTATACAACAAAACGTCATTAGTCATTGCCTCTAGCTGGTAAGATATCAGGAGATACTATTCTTTTTTGTTTTTTCATTTATCTTATTTTCCCTTTTTTCCCCAACAGCGAAAAATCATATAATTTCTTGAGTTATTAAAAACATTTAAATATGTTTTAACATTTATTTATTTATTTTGAGAGAGAAAAAGAGAGAGAGGGTGTGTGTGCACAAATGGGGGAGGGGCAGAGAGAGGGAGACAGAGGATCCCAAGCAGGCTCCGCGCTGTGAGCACAGAGCCCACTGTAGGGCTTGAACTCACAAACTGAGATATGACCCGAGCCAAAATCAAGAGTCCGCTGCTTAACTGACTGAGCCATGCAGGTGCCCCTAAAAACATTTTTAGAGTAATTAAAAAAGTTATTATGATCTCGACGTTCCAAGGAAAGGCTATGTTATGTTTGCTCTCATCTGTCTGTTTCAGGAGGTGGAGAAGAATACCTTATGTTTTGGAAAGATTTTTCTTAATCACAAATGGTTAAAATAGAGACGTTAGGTGCCTAGTTGTGTGTGTTCAATTGTCTGGAGGAAATCGATGAGCAGAATCAACAGAGCAAAGCTTGACCCACAGCAATGAGAAAGACCGAGGCCTGCAGGACTAGTTAAAGGGGCAGAAGACAGTAGATGCAGGCGGGGCCAGGTGTGGAGCATGATTTCCAGGCCTGTGGGGACTTCTGTGGAGCAGAAGTTACAAGGGATGACCTGCCAGGCAGCCCATATAAGGAAGACCTTTCCTGTGCCTCTGTGAATGGATGTCTTGGAAATGCTGTAATGAAATGACCTCAAACTTTAGCTGACAAAGATGTCTTGTCTGCATTTGATTATGTCATCTTTTTTTAAAAATAAAGTTTGTTTATTTATTATGAGAGAGAGAGACAGTGTGAGTGGGTAAGGGGCAGAGAGAGAGGGAGACAGAGAACCCCAAGCAGGCTCTGTGCTGCCAGTGCAGAGATTGACTCGAGGCTTGAACTCACGAAACCGCGAGATCGTGACCTGAGCCGAAACCAAGAGTCGGATGCTTAACTGACTGAGCCACCCGGGCACCCTTGACTGTGTCATCTTAAACATAACAGAAGAGTCAATGAGGATGGACAGTGAGAAGAGAAAAGGTAGGACAGCTGATCCAGCCAAGAGGCTCCAACGAGAAGAGCGTTCAGGCATGTGTGGCACCAGCAGTCGTGGCCAGTTTGGGAGAGCTGGGTTCTAGCTGATGTGCACATGTGGAGACAGAGCAGGTCCAGCTGGTAAAGGCCTGGAAGAGGCAAAGGGGTGTCCAGCTCAGAACAAAGGGACCTTGGTGAAGGGAGGTGTCATTTCATTACAGCATTTCCAAGACATCCATTCACAGAGGCACAGGAAAGGTCTTCCTTATATGGGTGGATGCCACTTTGCACTAGGGGACATGGGTAAATGCAATGTGGGCTGGATTTTACCCCTCCATTGGCTCCCTCAGATGGCGGCCCTTGCTCAGTAAATGGCCTGTGCAGTTGTACATGGAGCCCTGGGCAGCAGCTTGGAGCTCAGTGATGGATGCCTGTTTGTCCATCGATGACCTCAGCCAGCACTGGGGATAAAGGAGCAGGAGGTGGTACTCTGGTGAGCAGACCAGCCCCATGCAGGGCATGGCCCAGTGAAGTAGGCTGAGGTGTGGGACAGAGTTCTAAGGCCAATAGTGAGCTGGAGTTCTAGTCAGGGAAACTGAGGCAGCATCCTATTTGTATGGCCAGTGGCAACAATGCAGGTGAATGGCTGGCGGATGTGCCCTTGGGCTTACTCATCCCTTCAGGGCACATCTCTGGCCATGAAACGCTTTACAGACCCCTCTAGAACGTCCTGCCTGCAGAAAAGTCCTGCCTGATCACAGCAAGGACAAGTAGGGTGGGCTTCGGGAACTTCGGTGAAGACCGGCAGGTACTGACCAGGTTCCAGACCCACTAATCGCTTTTGCTATTTAAGGCAAGAAGAAGATTGACTGTGAGCATGTATTCAAATCAGCTGGAAGGCTTGCCGGGCCCATCTCCAACTGTCTGATTTAGCAGGTCTGGGGTGGAGCTGGAGGATTTGCATTTTGTATTTCTGACACGTTCGCACGCGAGGCTGATGTTGTCGGGCCAGTGGTCCCACTCTGAAGTGCTGCTCCTCGGGTCGTGCTTACCTCCGGAAGTACAAGGCATGCTCTGGGAGCTGGCAGACATTCAGCTCCTGTCTGCTTCTCCTGGTCAGCTCTGGGTCCTTGGAGGATCCCTTTACACCATCCCTCCAGGCCTTTGTGAGGCTGCACTGGTAGGATCTTACACCTGTTCCTTCCTTCTGTTCTCAGCTTTCTCTAAAGTAGCTGGTCCTTTGATCTCCTGCTCCTCCTGGCGCCTCTGTACCCTAGGAGCAGCCAGGAGCCCTGAGGCATCTAGACGCTGGTTCCAGGCCTTCCTGGCTGGGTGTAAGGGCTCTGAGCTTGGTTACTGACAAAGCAGTGATTCTTTCTCCTGATGTCTTGATAGAGCCCCGAATCAGCCCCTTTTGGTAGAAGAGCCAGGCTCAAAATGGATTACCGCCCAGGAACTGGAACAAGCTGGTATCCCTCTCAAGGTCCCAGGCTCCCCCACACCAACTCTAAAGGGAAGCTGCCCCAGATACGCCCTAAGACCCATCCCAGTTCCCGAATTCTTGACTCTGAGGAGAAGATGGATCAGAGGAACGAGGGTTTTCTGGAAA
>NC_043703.1:150371784-150402928 GCF_006229205.1 Suricata suricatta
CCTTTTGGTAGAAGAGCCAGGCTCAAAATGGATTACCGCCCAGGAACTGGAACAAGCTGGTATCCCTCTCAAGGTCCCAGGCTCCCCCACACCAACTCTAAAGGGAAGCTGCCCCAGATACGCCCTAAGACCCATCCCAGTTCCCGAATTCTTGACTCTGAGGAGAAGATGGATCAGAGGAACGAGGGTTTTCTGGAAATGGGTGGGGTGAAGGTGATGTCAGCTGTGGTGAGCTGGGCCTGGGAAGGCAGTGTGAGTCACTGGGCATGACGAGGAGGCGATGGGGAGCCAGGGAAGGTTCTAACGTGGAGTCATGTGGTCAGACCGCTGGCGAGGAGGCTGGGACTGGCTGTGGGGCTGGGCACTGGGGCCAGTGAGGCTGGCCGATGGTGCCATGTAGCCTCTGGCCCAGGGGACTAGGCTGTGGGCCACCCCATGGCGCTGGCTGGATCTTTAAGGCAGTGATGGCTCTGGAGCCCTGACCCAGCTCTGTGTGGGTGACGTACAGGAGGCCCCTGTGTAGCCAGGCCCTGCTGGGAAGTCTCACTTGCAAGGGCCTGCCTGACCCTCTTCGCTCTCCGCTCTAGTCCTGGGGTCACTTCATGTGTGTGTTCCTGCTTCTCTGACAGTCCCTTAGTGCCTCGAAGGCAGAGATCGGGGTCCTCTCACCTGTAGCCTCCTGCACAGCTTACATGGCACAGGGCACACCGTGGGGACCGACAGAAAGGCAGCCCTTCAATTTAGTCCAGAGGCTGCTTGGAGAGAACGTTGGAGGCTGAGGGTCTGACTGGCTCTGCTTCTTCCCCCTCCTCTTCCCCTTGTCCCTTCTCAGCCCTTCGCGGCTTTTGCTGAGAGCCCTGGTGCTTTGCTGTGCCTGTCGCTCGCCATGTGCAGAGGGAGGACCACATCCGGTGGAAGCATGCCAGCCTCTGCGGCTGGCAGACCAGGTGGATATGCGCTCTGCTCCAGCAGCTCCAAGCCCAAGCAGCCTTGCAGCCTGTGGCTCGAGCTTCCCTCCTGGAGGGCCCCTGGCTCGAGGCTCCCAGACCCTGCTCACGGCTCCAGCCCTGCCACATGCTTTGTGCTCGTGGTGTCCCTTTTCTTTTCCAGCACCGGCTTCCTCATCTGCAAGGTCAGAGCTGTTCCGGAGTGACCAGCTTCCCTGACACTGGGCAGGTGCTGCGCTCAGGGTTCTATTGTCGCTCTTCTTGAAAATCAGCAAGGCAGGAGACCAAAGGGGCTTTCATCCTGGATTCCTGGGGGTGGGGCTGCGCTGGGCCCAGAGCCCTGGGGAGACGGTTGGTGGGTGCACAGGCATCTTTGGCCTTGAGAGAAAAGAAGGTACTGGGAGGGAATGGGAGGTATGGGGCGGGGGGAGGGACTCCAAGTGGACCATGACTGGGGACGGCCGTGCCTCCTTAGCAGGGGCTTCTGGTCAGGTGGGGGCTGGTTTGGGAGGTTATCTGAGGGCACAGGAAATATCTGGAATCTATGGGAATGGGAACTCAGGTCAAAGGTCACCTCAAATTAAAATTTAAAAAGACCTCTGTATGAAGGAATCAAAGGCAGTAAAGACATTTGCTCTTCCGGAGTCTCCTGCACCCAGATGTTTGTAGTTAAAATTCTTGTGGGGGCAGACGATGGGCACTGAGAGAGGCTCTTGAGGCCCCATGGGGCAGAGCTGCTCAGGGGACAAATGTGATTCTCAGGTACCCTCCAGGACACTCAGCCCAGGCTTTACTGAGCAAGCTGGTGCTGGGGGGCGGCGGGGGGGCAGGGAATGGGACCCTCTGCTGGCGAGGCCCCCTTGCTCTAGGCTGGCTTCTCCCAGAATGAAACAGGATCCAGGATCCTGCTCTGGTCTGAGCCAGGGCAGCTTATTAGCTGGAGGCCCAGCTCCTTCAGATTTATGGTCTGGAGCCCTCATCTGAGGGCCAAGGTCTTTTGATCTGAGCCCAGGGTTAGGGGCGGGGATTCCTGGGTCTTAATTGGCATCAGCCCGACTGATGCTGACCAGGACTCCGTTTCAGCCCCAGCCTCTATTGCGGATGCTGATTGGGTGTGTGTGTGGGGCGGGGGTGGTTTTGGGAGGAGGACAGGGGTTTGGTCCTGCTCAGGGGCCTCACGTGCAGAAAGGCCAGGAGTGAAAATTAACAGCTCTGAAGGACCCTCTTCCTGCAGCAGCCCCCAGCCTTGACCCATCCCTGACCCTGACCTCTTCCCCTTCCCTCTCCCACCTCACCAAGTCACGCCCTGCCTGGAAGGGTGGCCCTGTGCCGAGCCCCAAGCTGGGCACTGCCAGGATACAAGGACAGACTAGCAGAAGCAAGGTACACTCCCAGCTGAAACTAACAGACAAAATATAGGCCATGCTTTGAAGTTCCTCAGCCCAGCGTGTCTATTTGCATGAGAATTTTATGATGTTTTGTTCTTTTGTTTTGTGGCTGAAGGAAGGGGAGGGAGGTATATCTATGGGATACTTGGAGACAGAGAGACTTTAGGGAGAGGAGGGGCAGGAAGAAGAGTGGGGAGAGTCTCTAGCTATTCCAAAACCTAACTCAAAGGGTCAGGTCTTTTCAGATCTATGGCCCAGTAAATTCTCTCTGGGCTTAAATTAAATGGAGCTCGCCTTCTCTCCTGCCCGGGGTGAGTAGTGAAGAGTAGAATGAACAACAGCTCCGATGAACACGAACATTTGTCCTCAAGCATCGGTAGGGCGTCCCATGCCTGTCCCATGCTGGACCTTCACGAAGCCGGCAGCAGCTAGGACAGAGCTCCCACACTTAGGAGTTGACCTTAGTGTCGGGACCCCAACAGTCCAGAGCGAAAGTGGCTGGAAGATGCTGCCATTTTATTCGTCACGGAAGAGAGATGAGGTTCTCTCAGGCAGAGCAAGGAGGAGTGAGCATGTCAGACGAGGGACCGAGGTTGTGATTCAGGCAGAGAAGCAGGGTGCAAATGCACCACGGCTTCAGTCCAGCTATCTGTAGGCGCTACTGAAGGCCAGTTCTGTGATGCCCTGGTTTTGGAGTTCTTTAAGTCCTCCCTCGTGTTCCTGAGTCACTGAGCTTCCTATTTCTGTTAAGTACTAGTCACTTCTTAAGGGTTCTCTAAGCCCAGAAATTGCTCCTTGAGTGTACGGCCACGCAAGGTAAGGGTGCCTCCCAGACCATATTTTCCAAGCCGAAAGAGCTCTGGCCCACCAGCTTTTTGAGGCGTAGCTTACATATTGTAAAATTCACTCATTTTAAGCATATAGTTTGATAAGTTTCACCAAGTGGAAATAGCCATATACCTATCACCAAACAAGATACTGAGTATCTCTCCCCCCACATAAAATCTCCTCATGCCCTCTCCCAGTCAGTCTCCAACTTCTCCTCCCCCCCCAGCCTGCCACTAAACAGCTTCCTGGAGTTATAGTTCTGTCTTTTCTAGAGTTCGTGCACACAGAACTGCATATGTAGCCTTTTGTGTTAGTCTTCTTCCATTTAGTTATTTATTTTTTAAGTTTATTTATTTTGGGAGCGAGAGGGAGAGAGTGTGTGTGTATATGTGTGTGTGTGTGAGAGAGAGAGAAAGAGAGAGAGAGCAAGAGCAGGGGAGAGGCAGAGAGAGAGAGAGAGATTGAGAGTGAGAGAGAGAGTCCCAAGCCGACTCCCTGTTGTCAGCACAGAGCCTGACTCAGAGCTCAATCCCATGAACTGAACCCACGGGATCATGACCTGAGCTGAAACCAAGAGTTAGATGCTTAACCATCTGAGCCACTCAGGAGCGCCA
Source organism: Suricata suricatta (assembly GCF_006229205.1). Taxonomy (NCBI): domain Eukaryota; kingdom Metazoa; phylum Chordata; class Mammalia; order Carnivora; family Herpestidae; genus Suricata; species Suricata suricatta. Next base: position 150,375,562 of record NC_043703.1, read on the forward strand.
GTCTTCTTTCGTTTAGCTGCTAAACTTCTGGTTAATGCCCTTGCGATTCCCCCGGGTGGTTGGGCTCCGTTACTATTTTGTTCCTTTTTATTACAGAGAGTCCCTGTCTGTTCTTAAGCTGATGAATGTTCAGGCGGCCCATTTTTGGAGATGATGGCTGATGCAGCTGGGAGGCTGGGTGTGTGTCTGTCACACTGAGCGCCCCTCTTCACTCTCTGTCACCCTGCCCAACTGGGGCGGGTGGGAGGGAGCCCAGAGCCCAACCTCGCAGCACCACAGGACCCTAGGAAGGGTGGGAGCCAGGAACCCAAAGGCCGGTGTTGAAGGGACTTGCTAGGCATCTTGAATAATAACGGCCACTGTGATCTAAGAGCCCCTTCTCTGCGAGCATCTCCAGTCCTCACTGAGGCCACGCAGCGGGGGCTCGGCTCTCACCTGACAGCTTGAGCAAGCTCCCTCATAAAGGCCAGGCAACTTGGGGTCATAGAACAACTGGGGCCAGTAAGGATTCGGGTCTCCTCTGTTTGTGGGCCTCCAAAGCCTCCACTTGTCCACACTGTTCCTGACAGAGGTGAGGTAGGGTTGTCCTGGGAGTTTGGGAGGTCAAAGGCCATGAGACCTGCAGGGTCGGGAGGCGTGCGGAGGCCCTGTGAGGTTGGTAAGGATCCCTCTGAGAGTCCCGGTAGGAAGGCTGCCTGCCTCCAGGGCCTGCAGAGGAGGGTGGGAAGCTCTCCTATTCCCTGAGGGCGAGCGGGGTGCTCTCCCGGCTGCTCTGGGGTGCCTGAGGTGAGCTCTGGACGTGGGGTCAGCAGCAGCTTTGGAGGAGCTGAGCACGAAGACGGGGGAGACATGGGCCTTCCCGCTCTACCGCCGGGTTCCTGCCTGTCCCAGGGAGTCTGAGGAGGGAGGCCACTTCAGGTGGGTCTGAGAGGCGGCCTGGGAGCCCCTCCTGAATTCTCTGCTCACCTTATGATTCTTTTCATGCTGCTCCATGGGGGCAGGGGCACAGGAACGGGGCTGGAGGGTCAGCAATCTGAGTGTCTCAGCTCTGCCAATACCTGTGACTGCTCTCTTCCCCTTTCTGGGCCTCAGTTTCCCCATCTGTGAAAGGAAGCAGTTTTAGAGACAGAGGTCAAGAGTGCTGTCCCATCTGATTCTAGATCTTTGTGGGGTCATCAGCGACTCAAAGAGACTGAAAGCAAGAGGACCCTCCAGGGAGGTGTAAGGTGCTGGCCCTCCACTCTCTGGACACTCCAGACCTCTCACTGTGGAGCCGTTTGAGGAAGGGGCTTTGCTCTCCTGCCAGCGCTCCCTGGGGCTGTGGTGAAGACCTGGCCCCCACCAGAAAGCAGGTGGAAGGGGCGGAAGGAGAAGCACCGGGAAGCAGGTGGAGAGGGGCGGGGGAGAAGCACCGGGAAGCAGGTGGAGAGGGGCCACGTGGGGAGAAGCAGCAGAGCCAGGCTGTACCAGAGTGAGAGCTACTCCATCGAAACCAGGTCAGCCTGTTACAGCTCCTGACTATTATCCCAGCGAAACTGGGAGAGCACACACCTGGGGCCATTTGCTCAGCGTCCCGGTTTTACGATCAGGGCGCCGGAGCGGAGGAAAACATGAGTTCATTCCCGCGGCCTCCGCAGCCCGGCCCGGGGCACCGCATCCACGGAGCGCAGCGAGGGAGGAGGCTGGCCCCGCCTGGGCCCCGAGGGCCACGGGAGCGCGGACAGGCTGCCGGTGCTCCCTCCGGTCCCGGGCTGGGCTGCGGGGGCCTCCGGAAGTAGCGATGCACAGGACAGAGCTGGCACCCTCTCTTCCACGTCCCCCAGCACCGGTCTCAGAGCTCAGGACGTGCGAGGCACTTCTTTCACAGACTGGCCAGAGTTAGAAACGGCACAGGAGACTCCTACCCCTCCTATTTCCCGATGTGCCTTTGGAAGTTCTCAAACAGTAGTGCGTCCTAGAAGGCAGCCTTCCTTTCCCCTCCCCCCACTGCCTACCAAGGCTCCCTCTTCTGCTCCGGGCCCTGACTCCCGAATGTTACATTAAAGCCCCCAGCCCCTAGGACTGGGATGCGACAAGAACAGACAGACCTCAGGGAAGCAATGTCAACTTCTTGAAGGCTTCGTGCACATCTTGGCCCAGCAATGCCCTTCAATTGTCGTTTAAGGCTGTTTCCTGCCCATCAGGCCACAGATGTTCCCAAAACTCTGGCTGCATGTGTCCCCAGACCCCCTAGCAGGGACAAGTTCTGCTGGATGTCTCAGAGACTTGCCTTCACACTCGAAATGTTGTGCAGCAAACAGAAAGCCTTTCCCTGGACCTGCACCACAGCCTCCATCAGCTTCTCCTACACGGTGTCTTGTGCCTCTGGTCCTTTGGTCGGTGCTTCGGAGGGCACCGGTAAGTGGGATGTGGGCAGCAGGGTGGGTTGGAAGAGGGTAAGACCAAGGCCGTGGTCCTGGTTCCTGGGGGATAGGAGAGGCCAGGTGAATGAAAGGTGGGCAGGGCAGCAGGGACACGGAGCCACTAGGGTGGTCTTGGAGGCATGGTCCCAGGTAGGAGCTTGAGGCCGGGCAGGACCTGAGGATTGGGAGCCCAGAGTCCATGCGCAGCCAACTCCCTTCCGTCCTGCTTGCCTGGCTCTCCACCCAGTAGCCCCACTCTACCCTTCCAGTAGTGTTTGTCATGTCTGTGGCCCTCCTGTATCTTTTGCACGCATTTCCTATGTCTGGAGAGTCTTCCACATTGTGAGTCCCTCCCAGTCAAGGTCAAAGCCAGCACTTGCTCGTCTACCTGCTGAGGGGCAGGTACTATGATCAGGCTCTGCTGTTTACATGTTGCTGCATGGGACTTACTTGTGGGGGTCCTCCACTGGAAAAGCCTGGTGGTGGAGGCATCCGGCCCTTCTGGGCAGCAGTGGCGATTTCTGGAGCCAGGCCTGGAGCGGGGCTACGTGTGGTGTGGTGGCACCATTTTGTCTTCCTCGGGCAGGTCTTGTTTTGCTGGTTGGCTGCATTGTTCTTGGCTTCATGGCATCCAGGTCTGACTCTGGCCTGCTGGAGTTCTGTGAGCCTGATAATAGCTTTGATAACTTACTTTTCTGCATAATCTCACTAGAGTAGACTGTGTTATTTTGCAGCTAGGATCACTGATTGGTTTACCTTTTGTCCCCCAAAGACCCCAGGATTTTGGAAAAACTCATCTCAGAAGGGGACACAGAAGGAATACCAGCCAATACTAACAGCTGTTCACCCTTTAAACTTGCTGGCACTCATAAAATTCTCCACACCCACCATCTTATTTGCTCCTGTGTAACCCATCTTTGAGTTCTGAGGGTGCCTCCAAATTCTCCAAGATTATGGGATTACCCTTTTCTGTAATATTTAAATGCATTGGCTTGAGTCCTATCAAGGATAAGGTTAAGACCCCATGGTGTCTCCCCTCCCAGTGTCTTAGAGAAGACTTGGGGACAACGAAGTTTACTCTAGTTTGTCTCTGGTGGTTTGTCTTCTGCTTGAGGTCTCTGCATCCTCTTCTCCTCCTTGTCTGATTGTGTCATTCCTGTGGACACTCCCCTCTCCCTCTGCGGCCTTCTGTTCCCCAAAGGACCACCATAACACAGGCTGAGACCACCAACATGGGCTGTGTAGCAGAACTTAACGAAATTTAGGAACAAAAAAGGCAAGATGACGTCACAAAACAACATGGTAGATGATTCTTTTTTTCTTAAAAACTTTTTACTGTGAACTATGTCACACACATAGAAAAACACATAAAACATAAATACACATTTAACAAGTTATTTTATTTTTATTCTTCTTATTTATTTTTAAAGTTTATTTATTTTGAAAGAGAGAGAAAGTGAGCAGGGGAGGGGCAGAGAGAGAGAGAGAGAGAGAGAGAGAGAGAGAGAAAGAATTCCAAGCAGGCTCCCGTGCTATGGGCATGGAGCCCTATGGGGGGCTTGATGTACGGCTTGATCTCATGAACCCATGATATCAGGACCTAGGCTAAAACCAAAAGTCAGACACTTAACCAACTGAGCCACCCAGCCACCCCTTAGCAAGTTAAAGTGAAGACCTGTGTGACTGTCACCCAAAGACAAGAAATAAGACAGTGCCTTCAGAAGCGTCCTACGTGCCCCTTGTGAATCATCTGTATCGTGAGGTATTTCATACATTCAGAATAGTGTGTAAAATGGATAGATACAATCTGAACAACAATCATATGATGAGCATTTGTGTGCGCGTTACCTGTAGCATCACTAGTACCTTAGAAGCCTTTGTGTGCTGCTCCCTGATCATACCGTGCCCCCACCCCCAATCCTTTCGTTAGATTTTCTGCATCCTCCCAGACAGAGTGCTTAGCACCTGTATCCATCAGCACCCCAGCAGGAAATAGCACACGACCAGGGGAGCGGGGGGAAAGAGTCATGGAGGGATGGCTTACAAGGTGTGAGCAGAGTTAAGGGAAGCCAGGGCTGGCGGCAGTAGGGAGTCATTACTACTCCTGGACCAGAGGGGTCAGGAGGAAGGGTCGTTCCCAGAACCCACGGGGAGAGCTACCACCCTAAGACAGGGCCCCGCATAGGGCCTTGAGCACATGGGGAACAGCCTCCCGGGCTGGGGCTAGATGTGACCAGGGCCAGTCTGCTCAGCCTCACTCTCCTCCTTCCTCAAACCCCTGCTGCTTCCATTGGCTGGACCCGACTGGACACCAGAGAGCCTGGTGCATGAAGGATCCCACCCAGGTGACTATAAGCATCAGCTTCTGGGCTTGGAGCCGGGTGCATAAGGGTGAAGAATGGATCTGGATCAGGTGGGGGAGAGGGGACAGACAGAGCCGGACTCAAAAACCAGAGTGGTAAACACAGACCTGGCGTCTAAGGGAATGACAGACATTCCCTTTCTGGGGACATCGCTGGACAAGGTCCTGAGTGAGCCACGGGCAGGACACCTGGCAGCTTTGCAGTCTTCCATTCATTACAAGCTCCCTGTGGCCCACATGCTGTTCTCAGGAGCAGGGAAACCAGAAAGTCCTGTGGGGTGGCCATAGGCCAGGACAGGAGGGCACATGCTTCCCCAGTGCATGGCCAAGGCAGGCCCAGGGCAGGGAAGATTTGGGCCAGGCTCACCCAGGCCTCTGTCCTCAGGATGGCGAGACAGCCCGGTGCCAGGGGGCCTGCTGGTGGTGAGACAGCCTTCTGCACAGCCTCTTGCCTGATTCTCCCCTGCTCCTGCACCATCCATACCCTGAAGCCCCAACTTCCAGCACCATCATCCTGGGGGTGGCTGTCTGCCCCGTCTCTGGGTCAGCTCTGCTGGGTCCTTGCTTTCCCTCCTCAGTTTAGTCTAAGTTTGGGGGGGCACATGGTCCAGCAGTTTCCTGAAAAACTTTGCCCAGGAGGGATTGTGTTATCACCCATCTAAAATTGTCTTTATTCTCATGCATTACTAGACATTTGGCTGATGGAGGGTTCTAGATTGGAAAGCGTTTCCTCCACTGTCTTAGCTATTCCTTTATTGTCTCCTTGTGTCCCAGCCCTGCTGATGAATGACTCAAGCCATTCTGATTCCTTATCCTTGGCCCGGGGCCAGTGCCCTGCCCCCGCTTACCGCTTACAGAAGCTGCCTCCACCCGGCTGGCCGGCCCTGAGAGATGCCGCAGGGGTGTGCCTGGGTGGCTTTGTGTTCATCTTCTCCCCGGACTCTTCTTTCTCTCTGCCATGTCAATACTGGATCTCCTGGACAAATCCTCTATTACATTACATCTTTTCTCCTACTTTCCTTATCTGTGTCTTTTTTTTTTCTTCTTATTTCTAGGAAAATTCCTCAACTTTTTCTTCCAACTTTGTCCTCCAAACCTCTTTATGGCTATTATTATGTCTTAAGTTTCCAACAGTGTTTTATATTTGTTCTCGGAATGTTCATTTTTAAAAGTCATTCTAGGGTGAGGCTTGCCAAACACGGGCTTTGTTGGAGAGAGATCTGGGTGGATGGACCCTTTGACAGAACATCGCCAAATATCAGTGCTAAGGTTTTCCTCTTGAGCAGGCCAGACTTTTCAGAGAAGACTCCCCTAGCCACTTGCCTAGAGGGAAAGTGGTATCATCCAGCATTTTGGGGTGCTTGGAGCAGAAGGAGTGCCGGGGGTGTGGTCACAATACATGCAGGACCCCCTAATTTTCCCACCTTCTCTTTAGCGCATCCCAAGCTGTACCTAATCCCCAACAGGACCGGGGACAGGAAAGGGGTTCGGGGATCTGACTGTTCCTTAAACAACTTCCAACCAATCTTCCCATTGTAACTTCCTCTTTCCCCTCCATCTGCAGAGGTTTCCTACCCCAACTTCTGAGCCCTTTGAGTATCCTGCTGGCCAGTGGGTTTGGTGCCCCCTGTCCCCACCACTGGCTGAGCCTTTTTCTGTTGGGTGGATCAGTTACTGCTCATCTGGCAGCTTCCCAGGTCTGGTTGTGGTTATTTCCTCTTTAGTTTTCCTGATGCTTCCCCTCTCTTGCTGTTTGAGTGAGATTTGGGGGAAAAGCAAAACTAGACGTGTATGTACGTTCAAGCTGACACTTTAACCTGAAACCCTCACATATTATGAGAGCCCCCCAGGCATGTCCTGAGAGTGGCCCTCTCCCCCAACACCTCAACCTCCCCAGTGTTGCCCGGAAGCCTGCCTCTCCACCCCTCCCATCCCCCTCGGAGATGGGGCCACACCCCAGATTTTTCTCAATGTCCCATTTTCCTTCCCTCTTCATCCAGACTGGATCCCTCTTGTCCCCTGAGAGAGGCCATCAGTGGGCTCCACGGCTCCAGACAGGAGAGGTGTCCCCACACTCCAGCAGGCCTGTCCTGGGAGACAGCAGGCAGCTCCTGGCCTGGTTGTCCCCCCAAAGGAGCAGCGTGTGTGGGCTGACACTTGTGGGTGACCCGCCGCAGCGTCGTGGCCTGCCCGATTCCAGCACAGCCGCAGTGGACACTGCCGGCATCTTGCTCAGGCCCCGCTGTAGTTTTTGCCTCAGCTGCTGTTCCCTGAAGGTTTCTTTGAAGCTACAAAAACTAGGTCGGCGTCCCCTGGAAGTGGATGGTAGCTAAGGCTCCCCGGGGGCCACCCTCAGTACTGGGGGACGAGGAGTTTATGGAGAGATGCCCAGACTCTTCCTCGAGCAGGATGAGGCTAAGGCATGGTGCACACATTCCCCAGAGCGTCCCCTGTGGGGCTGAGCCCCAAGTGCCCATGGCAGTAAGCAGCCCTCCCAAACCACCCCCACTTCTTGGAATCACAATTGCGATAAACTAGTTGAACCCAAGTCTTGCCTTAGGCTCTGCTAATGGGGCCTCCCAAACCAAGACTGCGTGAATGGGAGTATGGCAGATAGCCCTTTGTGTCAATTCTCATCGGGAGCCTTCCCCCAGCTCCCCAACCCGCACCCTGGGCCACACACGCACTCAACACTGCTCCTTCCTTTGCCTTCACCCCATGTTCCCCAGGCCCAGTTCAGCCAGGCTCCTCCTGTCAGCCCTTCCTCCTGCATTTAGGCCTGCCTCATCGTCTCTTTTGAGAATGGCAGCCAGAGCCCCACACCTGGTCTCTTGCCCCTGACTGGTCCCCTTCAACTTTTCTGCACCAACTGGGTCAAGTGGCTATGTGGAACTCTCCAGATTTGGGGAAGTTTGTGGCAGTAGAAAATAACCCTGGATATGAATGTATGTATTTTTAATGTTTATTTATTTTTGAGAGAGACAGACAGCAAGTCGGAGAGAGGCAGAGAAAGAGGGAGACACAGAATCTGAAGCAGGTTCCAGGCTCTGAGCTATCAGCATAGAGCCTGACATGGAACTCGAACCTACAAACTGTGAGATCATGACCTGAACCGAAGTCTGACGCTTAACCGACTGAACCACCCACATGCCCCAACCCTGGATTTTTATAATGCAAGGCCTGTCTGCCCCAAACACTTTCCACAATCCAGCCAGGGAACGGGTTTGGCGTGGAGTGCTAACAGTATCAGGGTGTGGGGCACAAGGAGGTAGGGAGTGGCCATGGAGGAAGCACTTGATTTTATTTCTAACCCTGGGCCCCTGCTTCCACCCCACCCCAATTTCAGCACAGATCCCAGCTTCTGGCAGTGGGGAGCTCATGAGTTTGGAGACCCTTTCAGTCTGAGTCTACTCAGATTCATCCGGAACTTCCATGTTGGTTGGATGGTCAAGAAGAGAGACAGACTGACCAGGGAAAGACAAAAATGGAGATACAGGAGGACCTGGGAGGTGGGAAAAGGGGAGGGGAGAGAAATCGGGGGATTTTGTGGCCCAGGAGAGGGGCTCAACTGGAGCCCCTGGAGGAAGTGTGAGGGCCCTTTCTCTGCAAGCAGAGGATGGTTCCTTTGTGGGGTAAGGTGGGCAGTGCTGGCGGGAGCTGAGGACGGTCCGAGGAGGAAGGAACAAAGGTGGTCTCTGGTATAGCATGGGGCTGGGTGCTAGGACACCAGGGCTCCTGTCTGGTTCTGCTATCAGCTCACTGGGTGACCTTGGGCAAGATCTTTCCTTCACTGGGCCACTGTGGAAAGAGGAGGCTCATCTGTTATTTTACTCTGCATCCCTGTCCCTCCTCTGCTCCCTCCTCTGCCCTTCCTGGAGATTGCCTCCTCCAGGCAGCCTCCCTGACCTTTCCCCACCTCTCTGGCTGATGTCCCTTCGACCACAGCCTGGGCTCCTCTGGCAGCAGGACCTCAGCCTGCTCACAGTCTGAGGGTTCTCTGTTTAGGAGATGCACCCTCCACCCCGCCCCCGGGGGTAAGAGCCCTTCTGAGGCAAGGACCTCCTCTGCTTTCTTTCCATTTTCCTCATGGGAACTCTGCACTATCAGAGGCCTGTACCAGGGAGGATGGAAGACACTAGAAGGGGCTTCTGCCCTGGGAATAAGGATGACAGGGTTTGGAAAACAGCAGGGAGCCAGCAAAGCTTCTTGTCCCCGGCTCAGGTCTTGCCCAGGCAGACACTCCCAATGTCCTGTGGTCAGTGCCAAGATATGGCAAGTACAGGGTAAAGTGGAAGCCCAGAGGAGGTGTGGCTGGCCCAGCTAGGAGCATGGGCGGCCAGAGGGGAAAGTTAGAGAAATGTCCTGGACTGAGCTGAGTCGTGAAGAATGAATAGCTCTTGGTCAGGGGGAGGGAGGGGTGGAAGGGGGTGGGTGTTTCAGGCAGGGCCTCTGCCAGCCCATATGGTACCTTTGTGTGAAGTAGACAAAAGTGTGCCCCCTCCAGGCGGCTGCAGCCTCGTGCCCGTGCACACAGCATGGCCTGGATCTGAGCCTCAGAGTGACCGCTCAGTCAGCCGTTATTCCGCCTGTCACAGTGCAGAGTGGCTTGTCTATGCCGCGGCTCAGAGTGATCTCTGGCTGGCAGAATAATGAGTCCCAAAGATGTCCACGTCCTAATCCCTGGAGCCCGCGAATGTGCTACTTCACATGGTAAAAGGGACTTTGCAGGTGTAATTAAATTAAGGATCTTGAGATGGAAAGATTATCCTGGATTATCTGGGCTGGCCTAAATGCAATCGTAAGGATCCCTAATAAGAGGGAGGCAGGAGGGCCAGCCTCAGAGAGAGAAGATGTGGTACAGAAACAGATCAGAGAGAGAGAGCTTGGAAGATGTTCCTGCAAAGGCTTTGAAGCTGGAGGAAGGGGCAGTGCGCCAAGGAAGGAAGGGGCATTTTGCAGCTGCAAAAGGCAAGGAAATAGATTCCTTCCTAGAGCTTTCAGAAGGAACGTCTTGATTTTAGCCTCTTAACACCCATATTTGGACTTCCGACTTCTGAGGGTAATCCATCTGTGCTGTTTTGAGCCACAGTGTCTGCGGGGGGTTGTTACAGCCGCTGGAGGGGCTCAGGTGGGAGACACGGTGTTTTCGGAGAAGTGCTGGGGGACACTGTGTCTGGAGCCCAGAGTAGGTGAGATCGGGGACAGGGGAGGGACTTGGGGTCACCAGGGCCTCCTAAGTCCCCAAAGAGAGAGACACAGCAGAGGACAGAGTCCTCTCAGCCAGCCTCATCCTCTCCTTTCATGCCTCGCCCAGGTGTGGGGCCAAAGGTACTGACCTTGGAGGAATAGCAAATGCTAGAGAATGGTCCTGAGGGCCCAGCTGGGAAAGGGCTGTGGCTCCCTGTGTGTGCCCAGTGTGCACCCCTGCACGCACACACATGTACACGGGAGGGGTTCTAGCACGCCCATGGCCTGTCTCCTCTTCAGTCTCTCTCAGAGCCAAGGGTGAGGCAGCCTACCCTTGGCAGTCAGAGGTGCCCTAGGTGTGGCCCTGTGGGGCCTATCTGATTTCAGGTCTCCAAAGGTGACTGCCCTTTGAGGCAAGCAGGTCAAGGAGCTGGGGGTGGGTGTCACAGGTCTAAATTCTGGGCGGGGTGCACAGTGAGTACAGGAAAGTGATTTTTCGTTTACACCTGTGATTACTGCTTGGGCAAAGCTCTGTTCACCTCACCTGAAAGATGAGGAAGAATCAAATTAATCACAGAGCACAGTGCTCATGGTGGGCACACCTTGCCCATCCGCCCAGTCTCACATGCGATGTTCTAGTCGCTCTGAGCCATGTCAGTTCTTGGAAAGCCTGCTGCTTCTCACTTCGGCAAGCATCTGCTGCTTTCCCCACTGCTGATCTGCCTGCCCAACCCCTCCCAAACCCTCAGGTGCCACATCCATGAACATCATTCCCCTAGGAAGCCCCTCCACCCGCCCTCAGTCCCCCTGTCCCACCACCACCTGCCACATCGTGCAGAAGCTGGGTGAAGTTTCCCAGCCCCCTTCTCGGGTGGCCCAGGTCTGTGGTCCCAAAGCAGCTGCAAGTTGTTCCAGACCACATGTTCCCTTGCTGAATTTGATATTTAAATGTATGCATATTTCATATTTGTATTAGTAAATGTTATTGTATTATTAAATTCTATTGATACTTTAAATATGAGTTTCATACACAAATATGAAATTTACATATAGTATTTGCATATGAAATTTATGTTTATATTTATAAGATAAAGAAGGAAAGAAGAAAGAATTTTAAAGTAAATGATGTTTCTTTCCTTTTCCTCCTCTGCTGGCCTGGCAGAAAGGAGATCTAGTTGGAGATTGGAAGAGAGAGGCTTTGTAAAGCTTAGTGGTGTGTCTTTAAGAACTAAATTCGGATGGACCACAGAATTTTATTTATTTACTTATAAGTTTATTTTTGTTTTGAGAGAGAGAAGGAGAGAGTGCACACAAGTGGGGGAGGGGCAGAGAGAAGGAGAGACAGAATCCCAAGCAGGCTCTGCACTGCCAGTGCCGAGCCTTATGTGGGGCTCGAACCCATGGACCTTGAGACCATGACCTGAGCCAAGATCAAGAGTCAGATGCTCAACTGACTGAGCCACCCAGGCACCCCTGGAAGGTGGAATTTTAAATGCACCTGCCCTTGACCCAACAATTCCACTTCTATGAAAGTATCCTGTAAATATAGGACATTTGTTCAAAATAACATATTCACAGGGTCATTCATTATAGCATGATTTGTAATAGTGAACAGTTAGGGGGAAAAACATCACAAGCCATTAATTGGTGTTTGGTTAGACAAATTGTAGTATATTCATTCAATGAAATACTATGATATTGTGCAGCCATTATCTAACAATGAGGTATCTCTATAGTGATACAAAGTGAGCTCTAAGATATGTTGAATAAAATTTTAAAAACCCAATGCAGAATATTGTGCAACAATTTATACAAAAACTATGTGTGTGCAATGTGTGTGCATGTGGACACATGTGCATCAGACTTATTCATCAAACATAGTATATCTGGAAGGCACAAAACATGGGCAGGGGTGATTTCTCTGGGAAGGGAGTGGCATCAGTGCCTTTTGAGTCTTGTACAGTTTGTTTATATTCACCTATTCTAAACTAATAATAGTTCACTCTTTCAAGCTCTTTAAAATAATGAAAACATAAATAAAATAATTGAAGTGCTTAGAACAGAGCCTGGCATGAAGCCCTCACGAGTGAATCTTGTCTGTTGGTCCCCTTCTCCAAGGCTGACCTGTGGGCTTCTCCGTGTCCTCACTGCTTATGTCCACACCTTCCTCCTGTCTGTAGACTAGTGTGTAATAACTGCCTCGATCCATGCTTTTTCTGTCCAGCTAGACCAAACATGACTGCAGGGTAAGGACAATATTCTGCACCTTACGCACCAGAGACACTGGCAGACAGTAGGTTGTTGAGTGAATGAAGGTATTAGAGGGAAAAATGAAGTGATAGCCCCTGCTGTCTAGGAGCGTGTGGTCTAGCAATGGGACAAGAGTCACACATGACACATTTCAGTGAATACAGACCACATATGACAATGACTCTGTGAGCCTCTAGATCTGAGGGAAAGACGAGGAAAGACTCCTAAAACAGAGAAGTGATCACAGTGGCAGGGCTGGGGTCCAGGCCGGCAAAGATGGGAGTCAGAGGAAAGCTGGTCCAGGGCAGATGCATCATGGAGGCCATGGTGAAGGTCTGGATCTGGGCTGGTGGGGCAATTTGGGAGAGACCTTGTCATGACCAGGAGAGCAGAGCTGTGCTCAGTTAGCCTGCTTCTGCCAGCCAGGCTGGGAGTGGCTCGACCACCCTTCCCCTCCACCACAGCTTCCCATCTCCGAGCCACGCGAGGGCATCTGAGTGGCCCCTGATCCTTGCCATCTGCCTCTCCGGGCCAGCATGCGGGGATGGAGCTGGTTAGCCAGCCAGTCCCCCTGTCTTGGTCTCCAACTCTGTGGGAACTGGGTGTTTTGTCATTTTTAGAAGCTCAGTGCTGGAGCCTGACAGCATGTATTCATCCGTTTCTATATTTGTCCTCAAGATTGGCTGGCCTGCTAGGAAATTATTAATATGATTGTTTGCCTGATCATTAACTAAGACCTGACTTAACCTTGTTAGGTCTTGGTGGCAGGGAAGGAGCAGGCACAGGAATACTGGCCAATCTCCCCAAAGGGAGACTGCATATCACTCCAAAACTCAGTTACTTTAGAATAACCACTATTTAATTCTCTCTCATGGTTCCGTGGGTTGACTGGGTTCAGCCAGCTGGTTCTTCTGCTGGACTTGCTTGGGGGTTTCTGATGCAGTTACATTCAGATAAAGGCTGGGGCCAGAGTCACCCGCAGGCTGAACTAAGGTGCTGAGTCAGCTGGGCCTCTCTTCCACTCCACGTGGCCTTTCCACACGGTCCCTTCAACAAGGTAGCCAGATGTCTTACATGGTGACTCAGGGATCTCAAAAGTAAACCTTCTAAGAAAAAGGAAGTAGAAGTCACTATTTCTCTTGAAGGCTAGGCTGGAACAGCTCTGAATCACTTCTGCCACATTCTGTCGAATAGTGTGTCACAGGCCAGCCTGGATTCAGTGTGGAGGAGGGACTACCTCATTGCCTGAGTGTGCATGATTGAGGACCATCACTGGAAACCAGCTTACGCAGCCCTGCAGAGTGGTAGAGGTGATAGCTGAGGCAGCAGGAGGGAAGTGAGGGGAGGTCTGTAATGACCATGATAGGTCCTCTCAACTGGGCTTTGGGAGCCCCCCATGCTGATCTCGGCTCTCTGTCATGGAAGAGCGGAGACCAGACGGAGCTTCTCTATATGGTGCCCTCCCTGCTCCAGCCACACACCCTGCCTGTGCTCAGGACCCTGACTCTACTGTCCTCTGAACGTGCCCCTTGACAGGTCACTTTAATGCACAGGCTGAAAGAAGTCTTGAGCGTGGCAGTGTGTGTCTGGCTGCTGCACGGGTTACAGCCTCCTATCCCCAACTGTTTCCTGGATTGTTCCACTTGGATGTCCCAAAGGCACCTCAAATTCAGTGTCAAGAACTAATCTCCCACCTCCCTCTTCTTTTTTTTTTAAGTTTATTAGTTTATTTTTGAGAGAGACACATAGAGAGAGAGAGAGAGAGAGCGCAGGAGAGGGGCAGAGAGAGAGGGAGAAAGAGATCCCAAGCAGGCTCCACACTGTCAAGCATGGAGTTCAATGTGGGGTTCGAACTCACAAACTGTGAGATCATGACCTGAGCCGAAACCAAGAGTAGAATGTTTAACCAACTGAGCCACCCAGACCCCCCCCTCACCACCCTATTCTGAGGGAAGCTTTAACTGCAGCTCTAAGGTCATTTGTCCTTACAGAGAAGATGACTCAAGGGACTCCAAGTTGATTCTCTATTAGCAGAAAAGAAAAATCAAGTTCAGTCAAGTCTAGAAGTGTTCTTGATCTGTAGTAAAATGTAGGTGATAACAATGTCTGGCTCAAGATTATCTCCTGGTAAGCAAATTGGACAAATTATGTGGAAACATGAAAGTGTAAAATGCTATCATGGAGGGAAGGACTGATATTTAAGGAAGGGGTATTTGACTTCTCTTGATTGATCTGTCTAGTACCCATTCTCCACTTCTGATAACAGAGCCCCCTTTCCCCTTAAGAAACCTCTTCCATGGTTTGGACAGGACTGGCCTGTTTGAGACGCAGATGCATATGCCTCAGCTTAGCCATCAGAGAACTCCATTATCTTTGACTATGAGGATTGGCTCAGAAATGAGTATGTGACCTCAGACAAGACCAATCAGAGTCCTCCAAGCTTTTTCTGCTTGAGTTCTTGGCAAAGGTAGTTTCTATCTGCTTAAACTGCTAAGGTCTGTATGGCCTCCCATGTTGCGGGGAGAATCCAGTTGGAAAATACAGAAAGACAGAGCCCTGCTGACTTCACTCGAGCCTCTGGATCCAACTCTGCCTGAAGCCAGACCAACCCTGACTTTTCAGTTCCATGAGTCAATCAATACATTATCTTTCTAAACACACACACACACACACACACACACACACAGACCCTCTTTACCATTCATTTTCACCATCCCATGACTTACTTGAAGACCTGGCTCAAATTCTTTTCTTCTAAAGAGACTGCTTGAGGAACCCCATCATAGTTTCATTACCTTGTACTGTCTCTTCTGTAATATTACAAATGTTTTAGGGAGTATTTCTGGAACCCATGTGGTCCTTCCAAGTAGCATGAAGTTTCCAGAGGGCTGAAGTGCTTTTGTGTGGGCCGAGTACCTACACACTGGGTTCACTGCTTGGGGTGGGGTAGGTGGGCGCCTGTGTGAGGACACAGGTGCCTGTGTGAGGGCATGAGGACAGGTGTGGGTGCACGCATGTGACCAGAGCAGAGGTGATGTGCATGCCTGTGTGTGTGTGAAGAGCCAGTGTGTGAGCACATACACAGAAAGACAGGCGGTGAGATCTGTTCAGGGACAAGTCCCTGCAGGACTGGCAGGAGTGTCCCTGCTTCAGCCTCGAGGCCCAGGGACATGTGTGGCAGAAGAACCCAGAAGTGCCCTTGAGAGTGGCCGTGGTCTCATGGCGTGGCCTTTGGCTGAGACTTCCTTTGCCTTCAGAGCTCAGCGTGGATTTTTCAACCACAGAGACATCAACCCTTTCATTTCGGACTCCCCAGCACCTAGCGCAAGTCCTGGCATGTTGTCAGAGCCCAGGGGTTAGTGTTGAAGGAATAAATGAAGGAAGGAGTGCTCTGGATCCAGAGGATGGCCTCTCCTTTTTCAGGCAGCCCAGGGAGGAAGGGACACCCTTTCTCCAGTCTGGCAGGCCAGGCGGTCTGCAGGTGCTATTCTCTGAACCCCTCACTGTGCTCTCACTCTCCTCTGGCCCTTTTATGGCCAGGTATCCCTGCCTGAGACGCACTCCTCTGCGCCCCCCCCCCCCGTATGGCCTACCATCCGAGAGGTCTCAGCTTGGACACAAGGCACACGTTCCCCGGGAAGTCTGCCCCTGCACACACTGACACACGCTCTTTTCATGGGGCCTCACAGCACTGGTGCTGGCATTTATGGCAGTGTTTATCACATTGCGTTATAAATGCCAGTTTGTCTCGATTGTGCCTCCATGTTTGAGTGCCTGAGGGCTGGGATCATGTCAGATTCTGTTTTTGTTTCATTTCCACTGCCTAGTCTCCATCTGTTCATGTACTCAACAGCTGTTCATTGAACGCCCACGAATCTGCCAGGCACTGTTCTAGATGCAGGCGACATGGAGGTGAACATGACAGAGAAGTTCCCTGCTCTCATGGAGCTTCTGCCTTAGTTGGGGGGAGAGACACACCCAACAAGCAAGCAAGCAAATGCTCAAAATGGAAACAGGTCATTTCAATGAGGCTACGTGCTATATAGGAAAGAAATCATGGTGATGTAGCTGAGAACTTGGAGAGCCTGGAGGGGTCAGAGAAAGTCTCTTTAAGGAGGCAGTGTTTGAGCTGAGACAGGTAGGAATCTGGGGAGAATATTCTAAGTAGAGGAAAGATCTGAAGAGCTTCCTGCAGGGTGGCATGGTGCCCTGCCCAAAGCAGGATGAAGGCTGATGCAGAAGAGGACTGGGGAGAGCTGAAGCTGAAGAGGCAGAAACCCTAATTCTGCAGAATTTCTGGCCGTGGCGAGGAACCCAGGTTTTATTCAAATTACTATAGAGAAGTGACATGACCTTACTTAAGATCTTCAAGGATCACCCTGGCTGGTAGGATGGCTTGTAGAGGACAAGAGGAGGACTGGGAGATGCTAACAGTCACATGGGTGAGACTGTGGCAGTCATGGATGTGGAGAAGAAAAGATGGACCAGGATATATTGAGTTGAATTTACAGGATCTCGTGATGAATCACATGTGGCTTGGAAGAGAAAAGGGGGAACCCAGAGCCCCTCTAGTCTTGAGAGTCTGAGTGTGTGGTGGGGTCAGTTTTGAAGATGGCACAGATCAGATTGGGGTGGGCACAGAAAGTGAAAGTTTTGTTTTGCCTGTGTCAATTTTGAAACGTCTGGTAGATAACCAGAAGAGATGACAAGTCGATACGAGCCAGTAGTTCGGTGGAGAGGTCAGAGTTAAAGATGCAAGTGTAGGAGGCATCAACAGGCAGGTGGTTTTGAAAGCCTTGATGAGATCATCTAGGCAGAGCGTGTTTAGAGAATAGAGAACAATGACCCGGCCCTGACACATAACAACATTTAGAGGTGACCAAAACCAACAGAGGGGTCTAAGATGGTCATAGAGAGAAAGAGAGAAGGTAAGTAGGAAGATGATTTTCTTTGAAACCAGGTAAGGGAACATTTCAATGAGACTCGCCAACCATCCCAGCACTGCTGGTAGATCCAACAAATTGGCAGAGAAGTGACCCGGTCTTCAACAACATGAAGGTTGCTGGAGATCTTGACAAGGCACTTTTAGTGGAGCGTTGAAAATGGAAGCCCAATAGGGGTGGTATGAAGAGAATGGGGGTGAAGAAGTAAGAGCCCTGGATAGGGAGCTCTGCCTAAAGCAATTTTACTGTGATGGAGAGCGAACAATTGGAGCAGTAGCTACTGGAGAGAAGGGGCATCAAGGCGAAAATTTTAAAGTTTATTTTTGTTTTGATTTTTGCTTTTAAAGAGATGGGAGCTCCTAGAGCATTTATGTGTGCCGATAGGAAAGATCCTGTAGAGAGGGGCAAATCTGATGGAGAAAGAAAATTTCATGAGCAAAGATCTTGAGAAAGAAAGATGGGATCTATAGCTCAAGGTAGAGCTGGCATTAGATAGGAGTTGGGGTGAGTAGGTGGGTACGGATGCAAGCAGGCTTATAGCGTCAGTGGTGGGAGCATAAAGGGATTCCTTCGAGCATTTTCTACTTTCCCAGTGTAACATAGGACAGAGTGATCAGCTGAGGACTAAGTGGCATTTGAAGACAGAGAAGGTAGAGTGCAAATGGCAGGATGCTATGTTGGGCACCCATTTGAGAATTCTGTTAGTTGAGTGTGATTGGTCACCATAGTGCGTGTTTCTCTCCAGCCACACTCAGCCACACAGATGCAGGCCTGCAAGAGGCAGACGTTAAGATGCATGGACTTTGGACAACCCAGGGATTGGGCCTGCCCTAGCGAGTGAAGTGTCTCCAATGTTCCCGCCGATCTTGGCCTCACCATCAAAGAAGCCTGTGCCGTCACTGCCAGCCCCCGCCACGTTCAGCGCTCAAGAGAACGTCAGCACTTCCAATGGCTGGGGAGCTACCTGGGGGCGGGACAGAAGGGTGAGATCACTGTATGGAATGCTCCTTCCCGCACGCCCATCCTCCTCACCTCCCTGCGCAGGCATGACACAGAGTAATCAGTCCCATGTGGTGGACCCAGGAACACAAAGATAACACAGTGTGGGGCTGGGTCCTGGCCCCTGACAAACAGGCTGCCCTGGGACCCAGCCCAGCCGCAAAGAGCTTCTCAGAGGAGTTTTATTGGGGTGCCTGTGTGTGTCTCTCTTCTTCACTGTCAGGCACCCACTTGCCTCTGGAGAAAGGGTTCCTTCATCCCTGGGGTTAGTCATCCACCCCTGCGCAGACAACGGGCCCTTTCCACAGCTTTCTCACCCACCCTGGGCCAGGGCTTAGCACACCACTGGCACAAAAAGATGCTTCATAAATTCTCATTGAACACATGAATGGATGGACACATCAAAGCGAGCATCCATCCAAGGCAGGAAAAACCTCGCCTTTTGCCTGGTCAGACTGAGCGGCCCCTCCCTCACCCCTTCCCTGCAGTGCAGCCTGGATGAACAAGTCCAGCTCGAGCAGAGCAGGAAGGTCTCCAGGTTCAAAGGAAGCACCCCCTGAGAGGGGAAGGCAGAGATAGTTCTCAGGAGCTGAGGAAAGAAAGAAAGCCTTTCACTTCCCTGAGTCTAGCACAAAAGGGTCTGGTGTCACTTCAGTTCTGGACACTGTGGTGGACATCAGCTTGCCTGCCTTCTCTCGTGATCTCCTGGTCATAACCCCTTGGAGGCCAGAGCAGCGTCTGGTCCACAGGCCCCGGCAGCCTGAGGGTCCTTTGAGCAGAACGACCACCTCAGCGACTACAGGGCCAGGAGGTCAGCCAGTCAGGGATTGTACCAAGAAGGTATTGTCATTTCCAGTGGGGCTCCCAGGCCTGAATCCAGCGGAAAGAATTACTGAAGACGACCTGCTCCTGGGGCTCCGAGCCTGAGGGGAGACGGGCCACCGTGACCGTGACCCTGCTCCTCTGTCTGTTCCCGCTGCTCCTTTGTTGCCAGGATTCTCCTGAACACCCTGGTCTGCTGTGTGAGAAATGGAAACCCCTTTGGTTTTCTGGAGGAATTCTGAGTAGTCAGCTTCAGGGAACAGTTGCCAAGCCCTCCGAGAGGGGTTCTCAACCTGGCTGGGAGCCAAGAGGAAGAGTGAGGCCAAGAGGGCCGATGGCCCAGAAGTGGCGCAGGTGAGGGGTGGCCACACCTGGCTCCAGGCTTCTGCTGAGATGCTGGGCAGGAGCAGGCGTCCGCTGCCAGGCCAGGGCCAGGGCTGCTGGAGAGGGCTGGTGGCCTGGTTATGGCTGGTGGAAAGGAGCCACTGCATATGTGAGGGCTGAGGGTGGAGCACGCCCTGCCCAGCGGCACCCAGGCCAGGGAGATATCACTCGTGAGAAGGCCTTTGAGGAGTGACTAGGACAAGCATGGAGGTCCTGTGGGTGAGCCTGGTGATCCCTTCAGTAACCATGTTAGTGTCCCGGGGGCCTCCATAACAAGGCACCACAGGCTCGGGCTTAAACAACAGCAATTTGTTCTCTCACACCTTTCAGCCTCATAGGAAGATCAAGGTGTTGGCAATGTTGGTTTCTCTCGAGGCCTCGCTCCTTGGTTTGCAGACGGCCGCCTTCTCCCTGTGTCCTCACATGGCCTTTCCTGGTGTGTGTCTTTCTTCTCACAAGGGCGCCAGTCAGACTGGCCGAGGACCCACCCTTATGACCTCCCTTCACCTTCATCACCGCCTTAAAGGCCCTCTCTCCAAATACAGTCACAGTCTAAGGTCCCAGGGCAGGGTTAGACCTTCAACATATGACTTTGGGGAAGACCTGGTGACTGTGTGACTGACTGTGACTGTGCATGTCATAGAACAATCGACTGCTGAGCCAGTTCCTTGTGTGCGTGTGTGCGCGCGTGCATGTGTGTGCCCTCATGCGCACACACACAGACACACACACACACACACACAGACACACACAGAGCATTCTGCTGTTTACCCAACAGTCCCACTTCCTTTGACTCACCTGATTTTTCCCAGAAGCTTAGAGAAGGACAGCCATTATTGGCCCATGTTATGGATGGGCTGAAACAGAGCAGTAAAGGGGCAGCCCCGGAACCTCAGTGTCCCGGGGGCCCATTGTCTACTGCTCCATGCTTTCCAGCAAAGTCACATCTGACGATCTCACACCACCCAACCGGAGGAGCCTCCAGCAACCTGCGTGCTCCCTACCTGTGTGATGTAGGAGGAAACTGAGGTGGCAGCCTGCTCCCTAGAGGCGAAGTGATTCATGAGGCCCATACGATTACTAGCTGATTCCGTGTCTTATCTCCTTGACTCACTTCATTTTCAGGCTCTGACAAGCGCAGTGATTTGCTCAGGGTCAGACAGGTCCTGGCACTCAGAGGGCTGAGCTTATCCCCAGTGCCCCCAGAGGTTCTGTGCAGGCTTCTGGAAACTCCCCCACGTAGGTCCCTCTGGGGCAGGCCATCCCACCCAGGCTCCACCCTGACAACCTCTGCCCCCGTTCTCTGGAGGTCTTTCTTTGTACCTCCCATGCCTGAGAATCTGTATCCCTGGGCCTCACCCTCCACATGGGGGTGAAGGGGCTCAGCTCACTGGGAGCCTCCTATGGGGGATGGGGCTATGGCAGGCAAGGTCAGGTGTGAAAGGCAGCCAGGAGGCCAGAGTGCCCCGTCTCCAAGACACTAGCTGATTTGCCATGGAAGCTATAAGAAGTGCTGCACTGAGCTGGCCCTGCCTGGTCCCATCTAGTAAGGAAGCCTTGACCAGCTGCCCTTGGCCCACAGGTTAAGGCCTTGCTTTCGCTTCCTATTGGAAAGCTTCATCTAGATACTTCCAAGGAGCTCAGGCTCTCCGGTGCCTTCCTCGGTGGCCAAGGCAGATGAAAGGCCAGAGGGCAGATTTTTCCCTAACCCGGTCATGGCAGGTGATGGGTTCCTGGGAGTAGCACCATGGCCTGGAGATCCGCTGGTCTTTGATCGTCAGCTTCTTCCAGCCAAGCAAGCACTAGAAGGTTCCCCGTCTGCCACTTTGGGTTTACCGGTGGCTCCCGGAGCTTTCCTGCCTGACCGCAGCAGCCTGTGAGTCCATCTACAGCCACCAGATGGCTTGGGCTACCTACAATCTCTTCTCCTAATCAGCACCAGCTTGAAGGCCCCTCCTTGCTGAGGCCAGCACGTTGTGACCAAGGACGGTTCCCCTAAAGATCCTTTCATTGGCTGTGGAAAATGAGGCCAGAAAACCCACTTGCTCGTGTCGGGGTGCCACTGGGTTTATCATAGTCACTGCTGTACCCCAAGCTGACCACAGCACCTGGACAGTGGTGGACATCCGAGCGTCTCTCTATCTGTTGAATCAATAAGCAGGTTCAGGGCCCCGATAGGTCACATCCCGTTCTTCCAGCCCCACTCGCCAAGGGTCACGGTCAAGGACTTGAGATTCAGTCCATCCGTCAGTGCCGGCACATGGGGAACACCTCTCCATTTTCACCAGGAGCCCACGGCGGGCTGCCTGCACACCAGAGATTGCAGGTCTGACCGGGGCCATTGCTGTGAGCATCGGGCTTTTCAGGAAATAAAGAGGCATTGATTGTGCGAGACCTCTTGGCAGGTAATTGAAACTGCCTGATTCCCCTCAGACCAACCCTGAGGTGCCCCAGGCTGTGAGCTAGCACGGTGGTGAAAGGCGCTGACTGGGCCCTGGCCGGACTCCAGCAGGAGCGGCGTGGGAACGTGGCCTTCAGCCCCTGCCGGGCCCCACGTGGGGGAAGCCGCCCACGGGGCGGGGGAAGCCATCCCGGCCCGAATACCAGGGCAGCCTCTGATGGGCACTTCTGGGCAAACCAGCCTTCAAAGGGCGCCACAGCAGCCACTGCTCCATGCCATTTGTCCCTCCACGTCGGTTCCTAGGAGTGCCATTTGGTGGCCCCAGGGACTCACAGGGATTCCCTCACTCCCACACATGGATGTGGCCGTAGCAGCAGGGCTGAGCATGGTGTGCCCCTCACAAGGACAGCACCTGGCCCACCCGGAGGAGCTGGGGTTGGAGCAGAGCGAGTCCTGGGACAGGTGGTCCGAGGACCCTGGCTGCACCAGCCCATCCTCTGCTTCTCCACGTCGTTGATACAACAGTGACTATAACATGGGGAGGGGGGTCGGGGTGCTCATGTCTAGGGGTTATGAGTGGCTGGCCTGGCAGGCAGCGGTCGCCATGGGCTTGTTCTGCCGGATGTTCTTGGTCTAGCCTGGCTGCTCCAGAGCCCAAGGCCAAGGCCTCAGGAAACCTGCCTTTCCTGTCCGGCCCTCCCAGCTCCCGTCAGGCACCCTGGGTGAAGGCAGGGCACTCTCACCAGCTCTCACACAGACCTCTCTTGGATTGGGCTCCCAACAAACAAGATCTTGCCCTATGGGGCCTACTCACTTTTTCCTTCTCCTCTGCCTGGTTCCAAGGAAAGTGGTAGGCAGTCTCGGACTTGCATTCTGGCCCTGGCTCTCCCTAACTGAGGCTTAGGGGCAAAGCTGTTTATGTTCTCGGAGTCTGATTTTCTCATTAGTAAAACTGAGTGGTGGTTGTGAGAATAATTTGAGAAGATATAGACAAAAACACCTGGTTGACAGTCCCCCCCCCCCCCACCTCCCAGGCCCCAGAGTCCTGAGCTGCCTGCGCCCCTGGCCTGATCCTGCTGGAGCTCACCTTGCCCTGAAGCCCTCCGCTTGTCCCTTTGCGTCCCCAGCCAGCTGCTCCCGTGCACTCCTTGGCACTTGCTGGACTAAGTCTCACCTCCCAGCCTCGAGCTTGAATGGGGCTGCTCTTCCTCTGGGCCCATCATTCTTGCTCCTGCAGGCCCCTCTCCTCCTCCTGGCTGAACCAAACCTCTTCAGGGCACCCCTCTGGGATGGTGGCTCCTCCCTGCTGGCTGGGAAGTGTCTGTCCTGTGCACCAGCCAGTCCCTGGGGCCTGTGGGGGAGCCCCATCCACACCTGCACTGCAAATCCTGCTGCCTCTCCACACTCTGACGGGGCCTTGATCAACCTGATTGCAGTGCCCTGGCCTCTGAGGGCTTCAGGACAATAATGGCGGCATGATCATGTCTCCCATCAGCTGGTCTCTGAAGGGCTTCATGCTCAAGATTGCCAATAATCCTGCTAACAACATCCAGATAAGTATTACTATCCTCACTTGCAGAGGAAGAAACCAAGGCTCAGAGACCACAGCTAGAAAGTGGTCAATCATGGACTTGACGCTAAAGTCCATGCACCTTCCACTAAAGGGAGCGCTTCCTGGCGAGGGGAAGGAAAGGGTGCGGAGTGAGCTTGGGGCAGTCATGGGCAGGGCCTCTTCCCCTGGGGTCTGGTTATGCTGTCAAAAATAGATGGCAGCACCAGCCTTGGCGGTTCATCTTCAGAAGCCCCCTCATCTCTGGGCATTTAGCATCTGAGGGAGACTTCCTCCCATGACTTCCCATGGTGGGGAGCCCCTCCTCCCAGCCCCAAAGCCCATCGGCCTGCCTACTGCTCTGCCTGCCTCCCCTTGCCCCAGGCCCCAGGTGCTGGTTCTGCCCCATGCAAGGGGACTGAGATGGGATGGGACGCTCTCAAGTCAGGTTATTTTATGGGCTCAGGGGCTGCCTGCCAGAGATACTTCATGGCTTCTACCTAGGAGTTTGCAAACAGATAGATCTGGATTCATAGAGTGGCTCCCACATTTCTTAGCATGATGCAATGAGAAATTTATTTTGCCTCCCTGAGCCTCCCTTTTCTCATCTGCAAAATGGGTTAATGCAAGGATTAATACTGAAAAGAGAAGAATAGGATTAAATACTGAGGAGAGAAGATGGCATTTGGTATATTGTGCGTGGCATACAGTAAATGCTCAATAAATGGTGGTTTAGTTGTTATTAACATTCCCCTGGATCTGAATATTCTGGGTGAAGGTGGCACTTTAAGAAACTTCTGGATCTCTTTGCTGCTCTGTACAGAGAGTTCACAGCTGGGGAGCTGATATTAAGAGCAAGTCACTAGGTAGGGGAACCCCCTGTGGGATCAGAAAAGCCCTCAGTGGGATGAGCATCTGTAGGGACAAGAGAGGCAGTGAAGTTACAGACAGTCAGTGGCAGTTGCCCATCTTCTCCATGGGCCCGAGCCCTGCCCCCTCCTCGATCCCCCTGCTCACTTGCAGCCTTACCCCATGGCCCCAGCGAGCAGGATGGTCTCAGGAGCATGCGCCTTGAGGATGTGATGAAGGCGGTCTCTGCTCTGCAGTCGGTGTGGAAGGCCATCCCTGCCTCTCCTTGCTCAGGCCAGAAGGGGCAGGGCCCAGAGCAACAGCAAGACTGGGAGGGAGGATGTGCACGCGAGGGCCTTGGATGCTAGGGTTGGGAGGAGGCAGTGCTTCCTGCAGCAGGGCTTGAGAGCTGAGGGAAGGGACCAGAAGGAAGCCAGCAGCTGGCTGGGCCAGGGAGCCATGGGGTAGGAGGTCTTTTCCCAGCCCCACAGCTTGGGCGGCATATCTTAGGAGCCACCCTATAACAGGGCTGCCAGACAGGACTGCGGCTGGTTACCAAGCCCGTCTGGAGGTTGGACATAGGTTCCCCTGGGAGCCAGGCCCCAGCCAGGCTCCAGCAGGAATGCTCTCAACTGGTTTGACTTGATTTCCAGAGCTCCCTGGCTTGGGGCTGGGACCTCAGAGAGAGGGGATGGGGAAGACAGAGCTTTTGTCAGTATAAAAATAAATTGGTAAGGGGAGGATGTAAGAGCTGCCTACTGGTGGACAAAGTCAAGGGCCTGCAAAATTTCCAGCAAATGGACCCATCCCAGAGGTGGCCAGGCATTCCCACTCACATGCCCTGGCGGCTTTGCTGGTCACAGCATGGCTGCAAATTACATGTTATTAGAACAGTCCGGATGATGAAGTCACTGCAGCTCTAATCCTATTTATTTCAATGACAGCTTTGGCAGAGCAGTAAATCTTGCTGCCAACCCTGGCTCTTGTGGCCAGTTCCCCGAAGGAGCTACTGTCAGACGTGACTACAGGGAGGGGTCCTTGTTGGAGCCATAATTCATATTACCTTTTTCCTTCAAATGGAAAATTCTTCCAGGAAAGCCTGCCATGAGGCGTATTGTATTTCTAAAAGATGGCCCCTATGACATATCCCATCTTACCTGCTCTTTTTGACACTCTTCCCCACAAGCAGAGGTGCATGTCCCTTCCCTTGAGTTTGGATGGGATTCAATGACTGCCTTGATGAGCAGAAGTCACTATGTGACTTCCAAAGCTAGGTCAGAAAAATGCCGCACACTTCCACCCTCCTGTCTTGGAGCTCTTGCTCTTGGAATCCAGCAGTCTGCAGGTCACTTGGACAGGCCGCATGTGGGTGTTCTGGCCAGCAGCTCCCACTAGGTCCCAGCTGACCGCTAGCATCAGCCAGACCAGCCGTGTGAGTGAGGAGATTGTCCAGATGACTGGCCCAGCCAGCATCTGATGGCAATTTCATAAAGAGCCCTAAGTGAGAACCACCAGGCTGAGCCCAGCCAGCCCCCGGAACTGGGAAACATGATAATTAAATGATTGTGCTGTTGACTCTCAAACAACGCTGGGGTGAGGGGTGCTGACACCCAGTGCTGTTGAAAATCCATGTAAAGGTTTGACTCCCCCAAAACTTAACTACTAATAGCCTACTGTTGACCAGAAGCCTTATCAATAGCATAAATAGTTGCTTAACACATATTGGGTATGTTGTATGTATTATATTCTGACAAGAAAGGAAGCTAGAGAAAAGGAAATGTTATTGAGAAAATCATAAGGAAGAGAAAATACAGGTACAGTACTGTACGATATTTATCGAAAAAAATTCAGTGCATAAATGGACCCGTGCTGTTCAAGTCCATGTTGTTCAAAGGTCAACTGCTTTAAGCCACTAAGGTTTGAGGGGACTGGTTATGGAGCAATAGGTCACCAGAACACTCGCGAGTGGTGATAATGGGCAACCTTTGCCTCTCAGGCTTCTCTGCTATGGGAAAACGCAAGTACACTCCTCCCTCCCAAACTTTCCTTCTTAGGTTCTGGAACGTTGTCGTGTCTGGGTGATTCAATCTCTCAAAGCAGGATTTGAGAGCAGGAATTCCGGTTTTCAGAAGCAGGAAGACTACTCTCTTACTCACTTTCCCAAGGAAGTTATTCTCTCGGGCATTTCGACTAAGAGAAGCAGTTACGATATCCTGGAAAGATCATGACTCAAACGTCAGGTAGACCCAGTGTCTTCGTCTGTCCAGGACGATGGAACCAAATACCAGAGACTGGGTGGCTATAAACAATCAACATGCATTTCTCATAGCTGTGAAGCCTGCAAGTCCCAGATCATGACTTGGGTGGATTTGGTATCTGGTGAGAACCCACCTGCTGGCTCGGAGCCAGGGCCTTCTGGCGGTAACCTCAAGCAGCAGCAGGGACAGACCGGCTTCTGGGGTCTCTTGCATAAGGGCACTCATCCCAATCATGGGGGCTCTGCCCTCATGACCTAAGAATTTCCCCCAGGGTCCCACCTCCTAATACCTACCCTGGGGGGCGTGGGGGGGGTGGCACACAAACGCTCAGACCATAGCCCCCAGGTACAAATCCCAATTCTGCCACCTCCTGGCACTCTGACCTCACGTTGGTCACTTTACTTTGTGCTTCAGGAGCTTCAGCTGCAAAATGGGAAGGCTGGTACCTACCCTACTGGATCCATATGTTTCTTTACAACCAGTCTTGTTCTGAAAAAGGATTTGAGACAAGTGATGGAGATGATGTATGTCAACTGTCTTGCATTAGCAATAACAGCTCATATTTGTCAAATGCTAAGTGCCAGGCGCAGTTTTAAGCACTTGCCCATATCAACTTATTTGATAGTTACAACAGCCCAGTGAGTGAAGTATTACTATTATCTGCATTTTACAGATGGGGAGACCAAGGCACAGAGAGACTAAGTAACTCTCCCAAGGATACACTGTTAGTAGGTAGTGTAGCTGGAATTTGAACCCAGGAAGTTTGACCTCAGGGCCCACTCTGCCATACTGTCTCTTGGTAAATGGTTAACTCTGGGTCAGAGGCCCTGCGGGCATGAGTGTCCGGCACATTCCCTTCCTGAAGAACCAATCTGAGGAGGTCCAGGGCTTGAACCAAGGTGATACCAAGGCCTAATCCTGAGGTGTGCTAGCGTGGGAGATACAGTAAGGTTGAAAGTCA
>NC_043703.1:150403028-150413398 GCF_006229205.1 Suricata suricatta
CCAGAGTGCCTGTGACCGAGCCCTCTGAGCAGTGCTTCTGGGTGGCAAGGGTTGGCTCAGGAACAGTTCTGTTCCTAGGAACAAGCAAGGAATCCTTCTCAACTTTCTTGTTTTAGAGGAAAGAGTGTCCACTGCTTCTGCTCAGGACTCTTTCCAGGAGTATCCCAAACAGAAGGGAGGGCCCTCTGACAATGTTAGCCACCAGAGCAGGCTCCAAGAAGTGGCCAAGCTCCAAGTGGATGGGTGAGAAACCCTGAAAAGTGCCCAGTGCTGATGACTCCCTGGAATTCTGCCTTGCCTTCCTGCCTGGATTGGGCCTGCGGGCCAGGATCTCACCAGACATGGTGACCATTTGGGGACATTTCCTCCTGTTTCCTGCACACAGAACATCGTGGAAGCATGCCCCCCCACCCATCTGGGGGCTATGTGTGCTTTGGCTGGCACAGAAAAGGGAACCCAAACATCAAAATTGGCCATTAACAAAAATGCTATGTTGTGGACTGTACCAAGGCCCATGGCCTGTGTGTCCATATTCTTTTTTTTTTTAATATTTATTTATTTATTTTAAGAGAGAGAGAGAGGGAGAGAGAATCCCAAGCAGGCTCCCCACTGCCAGAACGGAGCCTGACAAGAGGCTGGATCCCACGGAACGTGAGATCATGACCTGAGCTGAAATCAAGAATCTGACGCTTAACCGACTGAGCCACCCAGGCTCCCCTCATGTGTCCATAATCTTAATTCGGCGGTTCTCATAGCTCTCTGGGGCCCACTGGGAGTCCCTAAGACACTCTCAGGAAGTCCTGAGGTCAAACATATTTTCACAAAACACTAAGACTTTTTTTGCCCTTTTCACTCTCATCCTTGCACGAGTGTGCAGGGGAGTTTAAGAAACTGAACACAGAAGCAAATATAAGAACCTAGCTCTCTTCTGCTGAGAGAGACATTACACATGTTTGCAAAAGTGTGTAAAACACCCCTTTTATGAACTTTTTTGTTTTAAAAAATCTAGTTTTCATTGAAATGTGTAAATATGGGTTTGTTGTTGCTATTTTTAATTTTTTTAATGTTTATTTATTTTTGAGACAGAGCACGAGCAGGGGAGGGGCAGAGAGAGAGGGAGACAGAATCCAAAGTGGGCTCCAGGCTCTTAGCTGTCAGCACAGAGCCCGTCACGGGGCTTGAACTCACAAGCTGTGAGATCATGACCTGAGCCGAAGTCGGACGCTCAACCAACTGAGCCAGCCAGGCACCCCTATTGTCGCTATTTGAAATAAAGTAACGCATACTTTAAAAATTCTCAACTTTGCTTTCTAATAGAGTATAGATCATGGGATACAACCCACACCAACACCCTGGGATCCTTAATCATTTCTACGAGTGTACAGGTGTATAAAGTGTAAAAGGGCAAAACGTTCAGTCTGGCTGGAGAGACTCTCACACAAGCCTGGCTGCTGCTGCTTCGACCCGCAGGGGCCGACGATAGCCTGGCATTTCTCCTCAGGGCACAGAAAGTGGACCCACTGGCCAGAAACAAGGAGAAAACCCAGGCAGGAGACCATCGCAGGGAGGACCATGTTGCTGCCTCTAAGACCGAGTTGACATTACGCTGTAGTAACACAGGGGGGCGCCCTTACCAATCGGCAGATTTGTAGAACTGGATGCCAAGATTGCCAATAGGAGCTTTACTCACAGAATTAAAAAAATTTAGTCTGTCAGTCATGATGTAATGTTTACTTCTCTTGTGTTTTCCTTGCTCAGCGTGTGCTCCAATCAGTTGGCACAGCCTTCTTGTTTATCAGCTCTGCACTGGCAAATGGTGCTCTGGCCCCTCATGAGGGCCTCAGGAAGGCGTGATGTCATGCATATGACACTGAGCCTCCTGAAGCGGCCACTGAAACTCCAGCCTCCCGGGGAGTCCTGGTGAGGATGGGGGGATGCTTTTACTACACAGAACTCCCAGAGAAGCCACAGTGCTATGGCAGCCAGCACCAGTCAGGACCGACCCTGGCCACTGCTGAGGTCATTCCAGTCACCGTGGTCCATGGATCAGTGCCCGAGGCTGCCTCCTCACCAGGCCATGGGACCCTGAGATCCTGATTCTTGTCAAGTTCCCCTACAGAACCAGCACCACTGCGCCTGGCCCCCAGTAGACTTGTTGAATCTCAGCTTCGGTCATCAGGGCTAACGTGGAGTGATCCCAGGAGATCCCCAAATCCAAAACCTGGCCTGTGGAGATAACCCGAGACGGTTCTCCTTCCCCTGCTGGATCAGCCAACAAGCTTCCCCGAAGATGCCTTCCACGCTCTGGCCAATCCCAGCATCCCCCTCACAGCTCTGCCTCCCCGCTTTAGGTGCTCACCCTCATTACAGGGCACGCTGGTACAGGACGAGTCAGATTTCTTAGGAAGAGTTGAGGGGACAATTCATGGAGGTATTAATATGCATTCTCTCAATGTTTCCTTCTTCCCCATGAGGGCAGCCAGGACCTTGGTAAAGTCCTGCCTGAGGGAATTTTGCAAAATAGGCCTGATGTGTCCCTTTAATAAAAGCCCACGCTCACAGAAGAGCTTTGCTCAGGTCCTGCAGGGGGCGCCTTTGAGAGTATCACTGAAGAGATGTTTTTCCCCCCTAGGTTTGAGGGACACCACCGTGAGGCATGTGAACAAAGGACAGGCACCATGGCGCACCTGGACCTTCTGGACCCTATACCCGCCATGCCAGGTATCCCTGCACTGGGAATGCTGCACAGACAGCACAGAGCCACCTGACTGGAAGGGTCCACGCCAGGCTGCCTAAGTCAGGAGGTGTCCAAATGGTAAAGAGGAAGGCCCAGTGACTGATGTCAGAAGGAAACTCCAGAAGTTTCCACACGGTTCTAGTAGGGGTGTGAGAGCACTTGGGGGTAGATTAAAGCTGATTTGGAAGAATTAAAGGTCTATGAATCAGTAGAGCCATTCAAACCAATGTGCCTCAGGGCTTACCCGGAGTTGAGTATACATGGGTTGGGCTCTGGGTGGAGTTGACCCTTGCTCCTGGGGTGGAGCATGGCTCGGCCAGACCGGATGCTGGGTGCCCAGAGGTGGAAAGGGGAAAAAATGGCCATGAGTCGTTTAAACTAATGAGATTCATCTCTGGAGAGTGGGAAGGGGTCCTTGAGTTCCTGGCTGCCTGGTATCTGACCAAGGAAGGTGGACAGAGAAGGCTGTTGGGTAGGAAGCTGCTAGTGTCTCCTCATGCCTGTTTCCATGCTCTACCTTGAGTATTTCTGCAGCCTGTTGTATGTTGCCATTTAATCTGAAAGGAAAAGAGAAAGCAAAGAAGACCCACCTGAGCTTTCTGTGTGTCAAAGAGACATCAGGTGAGGGGAGGTGCTTGGCGATCCCTGAGCCAGGGGCTGATGTGTGGCCTGTCTGCGTCATGGGTGGGAAGGACCCAGAAATCTTTCTGCCTGGGGGACAGAGGAGCATTCTGGGAAAGCATTCAAACTTAAGCTGAAGTGTGTCCTTGAGAAGAGTTCACAGACACAAGTTTGAATCAATTAGGATGCCTCAGTCTTCAAAGATGAGCAACCACAGAAGGTCAGCTGTGTAGTCACTCCGTTTTATCCCCTTACCAGCATCCCTATGTCCTCAATGATTAAATTAATCCCATAGTTAAGTTAAAATAGAGTGAACTTATAAAATATGGCTTCACCTTAGCTCTGAGTGACTGAGGCTCAGGCTGGGACAAAATGAAGCACTTTTCCTGGAATCTTGTGCCTTTGAGGATCTCAGAGAACACAGCTCACTGTGGCTCCTCACGGAGAGCCCTGCTTACCATCATGGCGGCGTCCTGCCGTGATGGCCATGCATCCAGCAATGTCAGGGGCCCTGGCAACTGTGGCTGAGCCCACTGGGGTCTGATGACACACCTTGGGTGGGTAATGGTGGTCACTCCAAGTACCTTTGTCTAGACTCGCTCCGCAGGTAACTTTAACCTGTTCTTGGCTCGCACATACAGCACCTTTGTGATAATTAGAAATAGGAGCCCCGTCTGGATGGAAGAATTATGAAAAGGCAGCTTCTTCCTGGAGTGCAGCAAGTCTTGACAAATGGGTCTCAGGCTGAATTTCAGCCTTTCTCCAAAGCCAGATATTTCTGGACAGTGACCCTGGACATCAGTGAAACAGCATAGGAGAGCCAGACGTGCGGAGAAGAGAATGGGGAGTGTCATGAAAGGTGGGGGCGGGGGGACTGGCAAAACACTCTGATTAGACCAAAACATTTTTAAAATCCAGGAAAGTATCAAGAAGAAAATGGAAACCACCCATTATCTCAATATTTGAAGTTCAAGCCTCAGAAAACTTAATGTGTAGAGAAATCAGATCCAGAGGGTCCTTTAAGGCCCTTCTTTTGGACGATGACGAGTCTTGCTGGCCGAACCAGGGTCTGTGCTGGATGCCCACTGCTCCCTCGCCAGCCTGGGGCCCTGGACATGGTGACACCCAGGCTGTGCTGAGCAACACTCTTGTTTCCTCCACAGTTTTGACCCGGGAATTCCATCTTTCTTTGTAGGATTCCAGTGTTGCACCACTGGGGCTCACGGCCTCTGGAGAAGCGTTCATTGGCTCATGCTCATTTGAGAATACTTCCGGAGCATCTTCTCTGCCCCGTTCTTACCCTGGAGGAAAAAAAGTCACAGTTGAGTCCCTCCCCCTCTGCCCGTGTGGGCCAGCTGCTTTGACTCTTGGCAGCTGTCAGCTGTCCCTGTGCTCAGAGCCTTGCCTCCCTTTGGCTTCTCATCCCAAGATTCTCAGCAGATGCCGGAGGTCTGCCTTCTGTTGAGTCCTTCCAACTCAGCACAGGGCCCCTAACATCCCTTCACTTGGGTCTACCTTTGGCAACATCCTTTATACTGTCTCAGGCTGCCGTTATCGGAAAGGTCCCAGCAGAAGGGTGCCTGGCTGTCTCAGTCGGTTGAGCTTTTGACTGTTGATTTCTGCTCAGGTCATGATCTCACGTTGTGGGATCGAGGCCCAACTCAGACTTCATGCTGACAGTGTGGTGCCTACTTTGGATTCTCTCTGCCCCTCCCCCACTCATTCTCTCTCTCTCTCTCTCTCTCTCTCTCTCTCTCTCTCTCTCAAAATAAAGAAATAAACATTAAAAAAGAAAAAGGTCCCAGCAGATGATAGAAAGTGATTGCAATAGAAAGAAGGGAAGTGTCAGAGATGAAATTCCAGGGAGGAGGTGGGTTTGGAGGACTGAGGTTCTCAAGAGGTAGAAATGGCAGGAGGATATTTTAGGTACAGATGGCAGCATGAGCAGAGCGGAGGGACCAGTGGATGCCAGAGTAGCCTGTCACCACATTTCTACACATGTAAACTTCATGTGCATGCTAATGTCACACACCTGCGTGCTCAGGTCTGTGTACAAGGGTTCTACCTGAGGCTGTGCCCCCCCGAGCTTTAACATGGGGGGAGGGGCTGCAAGTGGCTTCTGACGCCAGAGGTGAGAGCTTCAATTAGCCTTTAGGGCAGACCCTTTCTTCTCTCCTTCCTCCCTCCCTCCCTTCCTTCTTTCCTTCCTTCCTTCATCTCTCCCCCACTTTTCTCTTCACCATCAAAGGACCCTTGAGTCCCATGAATATAATATGACCATTATTCTTGGGGAAAACCTTAAAGTTATTAACTCATACAGGATTGTGTATGGATGTGTCTGAGCTTTGTCACCAAAGCTGCTGGTGGTGTGTGCGGGTGGGGTGGGGGCACAGAGAAGCGGAGGGGACAACCTGCTGGAAGTGCATCGGACGTGTGACAGCATTATACCTCCCCGGGGTTCATTCCTGAGGAGACAGGTGAGTGCCAAAACAGGAAATAGCGGTAACTGTACCGGATGTCCTGTGAGTTTTCAAAAGAGATTTTTCTTCAGGAATATGAAAATTATTTTTAATGTTTATTTATTTATTTTGAGAGAGAGTGCACAAGCAGGGGAGGGGCAGAGAGAGAGGGAGAGAGAGAATTCCAAGCAGGCTCTGCACTGTCAGCACAGAGCCTGACACAAGTCTCGATCCCATGAACCTTGAGATCATGACCTGAGCCAACATCAAGACTCAGATGCTTAACCGACTGAGTCACTCAGGTGCCCCAGGAATATGAAAATTCTGCATATATTAATACCGCATACATGTTAACAAAGCATTACATAGCATTGTGACTTTTTTGCTTTAAAAAAAATTATTTTAGGTTTATTTATTTACTCTAAGAGAGAGTGAGCACAAGCAGGGGAGGAGCAGATAGAAGGCGAGACAGAATCCCAAGCAGGCTCCATGCCATCAGCACACAGCCAGATGCAGAGCTCAAACTCATGAACTGTGAGATCATGATCTAAGCTGAAATCAAGAGTCACTTAACTGACTGAGCCACCCAGGTGCCCCTACGTAGTGCTGTTGTGAAGGAAAAGGACTGTTTCTTAAAAATAAGAATATTATAAAAGCATCATCAGCAATATCATCAGCAAGCATAAATTAATTAATGGTTGATGTGTTTAGAAATATATTGTCAGTAAATGATATACATTTAGTGCCTCCCCAGGCTGGTCCTCTGGCATATACGTGTGACCCCATGTGGAGATGGGCTCTCGGGGTGTGCCCCATGAGCAGAGGGGGCGGAGTGAACACCAAAACACAACATCCCCTCTACTACGTAAAAGACTTCACAGACTCCTCAAAACTCATCCATGGACACCAAGTTCAGAACAGCAAAAACTAGAGGAAACTCTCTCCCATGGAAGGAACACCACAAATCATTTGAATCAAGTCCTCACCAGAAAAACATGAAAAAGATGTTTGGTGATCTTGATTTTAATTTAAAATTTAAGCTTTAGGGGCGCCTGGGTGGCTCAGTCGGTTAAGCCTCTGACTTGGGCTCAGGTCAGATCTCACGTTCGTGGGTTCGAGCCCCGCATCAGGCTCTGTGCTGACAGCTGGCTCAGAGCCTGGAGCCTGCTTCCGGGTCTGTGTCTCCTTCTCTCTCTGCCCCTCCCCCTCTCATGCTCTGTCTCTCTCTGTATCAAAAATAAATAAAAACATTAAAAAAATTAAGCTTTATATTGAAATGGCAGTTTTATTTGAATGCTATTGTGTGTGTCTGAGAGGAAGTGATACAGAAAGCAGGGGTCTGGACAGCCACCAGAAAAGTCCTGGCTCTACCAGGACGGGACCAAGATCCGTGACCCCGGGTGACACTTCCAGCTGCAATAGGAATTTCTGTCACCAGAGTCAATGGGGCAAAGATTTCCCGAAGGAAAACTGTAAACAGACCCAGATCATCTGATTCCAAAGCCTATGTTTGGGGTTGTTATTGTTGGGTGGTTTTTTTTTTCATTATACCACAAGTACCGAATTAGGCAGATCTTTAGTTATTTAATAACTATAATTAAATTGTTGAATTATAATAAAAGGATGTAATTTTAAAAGAGAATCATGGTGTTTGCATTCCCAGCACTGTGCTGGAGGGAAAGCTTAGAAAAAGAACCTTGTTCTCTGCTCAGGGAAAAGAGAGACCGAGGCAAGACAGCAAGTGGGAACAAGGCTTCCATCCTGAGAGGGAGAACCCTCTCTTGCGCGTCCAAGCCCCGGCCGGGAGCCCTCGATGGCTTCCTGGCACAGACCGTGATTGGGCCAAGAGGACGAAGCAGCATCAAGTAGCATCAAGCCCTTCCCAGGCCTGAGGTTTCTTGTTGGGCCCACAAGGGGTGCAGAACAGACTCCCCAAGGGCACTTTCCAGCACTAAATGTTACAGGATGTTTTACCTCAACAGCCAGGATTTGTTTTCTTGCTGCTGGAAGAATGAAGAAGTGGACACAAAATGAGCAGCAGGCAAAGTAGAGAATAAAAAAGGAAGAATCGTATGAAAGCTCTCTTAGCGGAGAGGGGACATTCGAAGGTGAATACTGGGGACTACAGGCAAGAGTTCTGGTCATCCGCCCCCCTTCCTTCCCCCTCTGTCTTTCACAGGTCCTATCCTCGTTGGCTGGATAACTCCAGGTGCTGTGTTGTCCATTCCTGATTGGCTGATTTTCATTGTATAGAAGTGGTCTATGGCCGTATCGTTCCTTGTGGATTATGCATTTTATGGTGTACTACTTATTTTTAGACAGGTCTTTTGTCAAATTCCTGAGGGATACCTGAGGCAGAGTAGATGGTGTCTGTTACATTCTTAAGAAGGACCTTCTAGTCTCCTGTGTAAATTACAGTAAAACAAAGTAAATGAAATTTAAACAAAAAATAAATTTGATCACAAAAAAAAAAAAAAAGAAGGACCTTCTGCCTGAGGTTTGCTGTAGTTAAAGGCTCCCAGCATTATTCCAAAATATGTGTTTCCCCCCCCCCTAGAGACCTCAGGTCCTAATCTTTCTCTCTCTGCCTATTTTATCCTATGTTTCCCTATCCTATGAATTGCATGAGTGCCCAAGGGAATAGCATAAGCAAGAGCCCTGAGGCTGGATGGAGCTACAGTGAATTCCTTGTTCACCCAGCCTGCTCAGAGGATCAGATGCTAAAGACTCCTTGGATGCTGAAGAGCTTGGATTTGGCCCCATAGACAGTCGGAGTCATTGTAGGTCCAGTACGAAGCAGGTGGTAATACATTTAATCCAAACTATTGAAGTCTCAGTGAGGAGGGGAGAAATCTGTATGTGAGCTGTTAGGTTTCTGTCTCTATGCCTAGGTCTGTTCACTGCCCCCCTCAGGGCCAAGCACCCCAGACCATGGCATCAGGGGGCCCCTTTGCTAAGGAAGCAGAGCAGGAGACCAGAGATGGGGAGAGAATGAAATGGGGGTGTTTATTCCTTCCGTCACCCCCGCCTCTGCCCATTTCCTCCCTGCCTTGCTGAGCTCTGGGCTGCCTGACCCTCCCTTCCAGAAGCTCCAGTCCCCCCCCCCCAACCCCGCAGGTACCCCTGCAGGCCCTCCTGGCCTACTTGCCTGCAGTAGCTAGTCCTTGGGCATCCTTACCCAGTGTTGCCAGAAAAAAAATACAGGGTGCTCAGTTAGATTTGCATTTCCAGTAAAGAAAGAATAATTCTTTAGTATAACTCTGTCCCACATATTAAGCTCTGAGTATTTATTCCCAAAACATGATTCATTGTTAACATGAAATTTAAATTTAACTTGGCATCCTGCTTTTTTATTTGCTAAGTCAGGTAACCCCATTTTAATACTCCTAATCCTGTCCACACTCTGATAGTCCCTCTGTTACATCTTTCCAGGGTCTTCCATTTCCTGCCCTTTCTGCCCCCCCAACCTTCTACCTCCCACTGGGGCTCTCTCTCTTACAGTAGTGACAGCAGTAGCCAGCCTGCCCCCAGCGAGCCCAGGTCTGCCAGGGTGCACCCCCTTCTCCGGCTGCTGCCTCCCTCCATGCATGGTGCACGGGGCCCCTGGTGTGAATCAAGAGGCCAGGGCAGGGCCCACGGTGACCTGTGCCTGAGGACGATAGCGGAGCAGACCCAGCAGACTGCCTTCCTGACGCCTGTAGCACCATGGCCACAGGAGGCTTAGGGCGGCAGGATAGCCGGGCACCTTGGCGCTGGAATCCCAGCTCTGCCACGTCATGGCTAAGTGCCCTGACTCTGAGCTTCAGTTTCCCCGTTGATAACTTGGAGACGTACTCACTCCCCAGCACCATAGGGAGGAATGGATAGAATGTTTATAAAGACGTGGAACATAAAAGGCATCCCCCAAATAGTAACCATTGTCATTATTGTGGATTGGATGTCGGTCTCCCCTGTGAGGCAATGAGCCCCTTGAGGCCGGAACCATTAGCCTTCTTCCATCTTCTCAGCCTCTGCCTCCACCAGGCACTGGGCAGGGCTCACAAATATCCACGGAGTGTGAGTTAAGCTATACGAACGTGTGACAAAGCTCACAGACCTGGCGAAGCGAGGGCTTCTGCTGTGCACTGAGCTTCTCAGAAGGGAGAGCTCGAGGGGAGGGGTCAGGTTTGGGCCTCTGATGCCCTGGAGGCTGAGTGTAAAATACAGCAGAGTTAACAGGATCATCTGATGGTATTTCTCAGCTTCTCCGTCCCCTTCCCACCCTCTTGTGTGTGATGGAAGATCCAGCTTTGCTGATGCTCTCAACACAGGCTTTATCTGTTCCTTCCTCCACGAGGACTGGGAGGTGGGGCCCGGGCAGGGCCTTCCCACCACAGGGCAGACAGGCCCACCCACAGCCCTGGGGCACCTTCTCCTCGGGAGGGCTAGGATTTGTCATCCGGGGCCACAATCTGGCAAACAGTCTGATCTTGGCTGGTTTCTCCTGGCCACAACCCACTCCCCAGCTCTGGGGTTTTGAGGTGAATTGTAGAAGGGGTCGGGGTGAAGGAGCC
>NC_043703.1:150413498-150414552 GCF_006229205.1 Suricata suricatta
AGGGAAGGAATAATCCAGATGAACAGAGATCACAAAGGCACATTAAACAGTCTGAGAGGTGGTTCTGCCCATCCCTAGCACAAAATGGGGGAGTGATGATGATATAGAATAATCCCTTCTGTGCTGGCTCCACACTGTGTGACTTTATTTTTTGATTTGAGGTAAGACCCTTCCCAAGAGAGCAAATACTGTACATGCATGTGGGTGTGTCGTGTCCTGCCCCGGCCAGCAGGGCGGAAAATCCTTGTGGGTTCTTGATCCTGAGGGAGGGAGAGAAAACAGGGCAGGAAGGGGGACGCACAGAGAGTAAAGACAACACACGGAATCCGATCAAGCCTCTCTTTATTGAGAAAACACCCTATCTTATAAAGGCTTCAAGGCGGGAAAACAAGGCAGCTGACCTAGGTCGGTTGCTAGAAAACAGGGTTAAGGGATTAAGACTGGAGTAAAAGAGGAACCAGACTAAAGTGTTTTAGCACAGCGCCTGAGGGGCTGATGCTACCCTGCCTGCAGGCAGTTGATCTTTGATCTTCTGGCTTCTCCTCTGACAGGGAGTGGCGCTCCCCTGCCTATTTTTGCAACTCCCCTCAGGGAGTGACAAATCTGGCTAGCAAATGGCCAAGCAGCTGAATCTTTGCGGCTCCCCACATGGGTGTATGTGTATCAAGAGTCTTTCCTAACGTCCTATGGAAATTAAGTTTATACTGTTAACCAATTTCTCACAGCTCAGATCAGCAATAGTCTGGCTTACTAAACCATTATGAGCCCACTTCTTCATCCTCTCTTCTCTTAGAGCTACAAAACTTAATCTTGGGTTACCTCTAATTTTTTTCTGAAATTGGCTTCTGTTTCTTTTTTTTTTTAATGTTTTGTTTATTTTTTTAATTTTTTATTATTTTTATTATTTTTTTTAATTTTTGAGAGACAGAGAGAGAGCAGAGCGCACAAGCAGGAGAGGGTCAGAGAGAGAGGGAGACACAGAATCCAAAGCAGGATCCAGGCTCTGAGCGGTCAACACAGAGCCCGATTCGGGGCTCGAACCCACGAACTGTGA
>NC_043703.1:150414652-150415808 GCF_006229205.1 Suricata suricatta
AGCAGAGTTAGGCTGAGCTATTAGAAATACAGTAATGTCTCCCGAAGACCTGAATGTGGGTCAAGATTCATACCTATGATACACTTAGGGTTGTCCCAGTTTGCTCAGGCCAGAGGGGTCTCCCAGGATGTGGGACTTTTGGAACTGAAAGGCAATCTGGAATGAGTTGTTCTCCCTATCCAAAATTGCTTCTACAAAGTGGTAAATTAAAAAAAAATCAGAAACTCCTGGGTGGCTCAGTCGGTTAAATGTCTGACTTGATTTGGGGTCAGGTCATGATCTCACGATTTATGAGATTGAGCCCCTCATCAGACTCTGTGCTGACAGCATGGAGTCTACTTGGGATTCTCTCTCTTTTTCTCTCTGCCCCTCCTCCACCCTTCTCTCTCAAAATAAATAAACATTAAAAAAATCAGATCATGTTACATCCCTTTTTCAAATCCAAATTCCTTACCAAAGCCTCCAAGCCCCTCACAATCTGGATCTCACCTCCCTCCCTCTTCACCCCTTTCTACCCTGGGAGCATTTTCGGCTTCATCCCTCCCATCAGCCACCCTGTCACCATTCTGACATCAGCAGGCCAGCTTTACTCCTCTCTCTCAATATGTGGCCTCTTGATCCTTCTTCCTGGACTTTATCACTTTCTCCTGAGCCTTCCCAAGGCCACCTCCTCCCTCCCCCAGATCCCAGCTCAGAAAAACCATCTCTCACCATCCCCCCTTTAATTAGTTTCCTCTGCCTTGACCTCGGTCCCTCTCTCTAATATCATTCTCTTTATTTTTCTGCTGTATTTATCACATGCAGAATTTAGTGTGTCAGTGTACTGATCTATTGCCTGTCTCCCCCTTTGCAGGAAAGTTCCCAGATTCTGGCTCAGAGCTTTGCAGAAAGTTCAATAAAGAACTGTTGCCTGACTAAGTTTTTGTAATTTTAATTTTCCCTTTTCTTTTTCTTATTTTACCAAAGAAAAATGGTGAATACACAGATTATATTTTTTGAGACCAACCCTTATTTTGATAGATCATATGAAAACCAGTCATTTGGGCTGCTTAGTGCTGGGGTTTATTAAAATAAGTATTGTTTTCTTCTTCTTGACAAACATTCTAGCATAGTTCCCTCTACTGTAATCCTCCTTTGGCATTTTCTCTCTTTCTCT
>NC_043703.1:150415908-150458983 GCF_006229205.1 Suricata suricatta
TTTTTTTAAAAAACAGCTAGAGCAGTGGGACAAACTCCTTTTTAAATTTCTTTCCTTTTGGTTTTATTGGGAGTTAGCCATTGATTCTTCACGGGGGACTTAGCCAGGAAATGCTGGTTATCGGGAAAGAAGAGAAACAAAAAGAAGGAAAAAGAATTTATTAAAGAATTCCTTCTCCTTGCTTCCCCCAAAGAAACTCTAACAAAGCAAGCAAAAACTCCCAAAGATCGGTTTGAAAACATGCCCATGGGTTGACAAACTGAGTGGCATTTGGGGCTGAGACCCTGTTCACTGCTTGGAAAATCTTCCACCAGGAGTGGGTGGGGTGGTCAGGACGAGGTGGAGAAGTGGGAACCAAGTCATCCTAGAGTTTGGGGGCAAATGAGAGGACACAGAGAAAGGAACTAGGGAGGTGGAAGCCTGGGGAAAAGGCAGGAGGCTGGAGGAATTTGAAATCACACAGCAAACAACGGCGTGCTATTAACTATTACCATATGTTGATCATGAATTTGCAACACATGCTGCCTTTTTTTTTTCCCTTTGAAGCAAAGCCCTGTTATTATGGAGTCCAAATCTTTAAGAGCTGGAAAAGCAGAGGCTGTAGCCGGCCAGCCCGTGCAGGGGTTTCCTCTGCAGGCCCCTGGTGAAGAGGGGGTCTCTTTACACAGATTTGTAAGCCTGAACCGGCAGGGCAGAGTCTAGTCGTGAGCAGAAAGAGACTTCCTCTGGGTGGGGTTAAAAGCTCCTGGGACCTATGTCATCTTTCCCGTCCTCAGACCAAGAAGTGAGCAGGTCAGACGTCACTGCAAAGCAGAAAGCACTGCTCGATGCTCCTTGGCCAACTCAGCCTCATCCGGCTCCCACAAGCCTTTCCAAGCTCTCGCCATGACTTCCCAGGCCCTGGCCTGCTCCATCCAGCCTGCACTCCGGTACCCAGTCCCCGCCACTCTGGAGCATACTCTGGCCTCCGTCTCTGACTCTCCCCCTTGTCATCACTTCTGCCCTAAAGTGGCTGCCCCTGCGTCTATGGCCTTCAAGGGTAAAGGCTGGGACACATCTCTAATCCATGCAGCTGGGGTCTAAAGTCAAGGCTGCTTCTGCACATGCCGTAGAATTTCAAAAAATACAAAAGGCTGTAGAGTGACATGAAAAACAAGTCTTTCTTCCTTATTCCCCAACCACAGAGTACCCCCCTTTTTAAAAAATTTAATTTAATTTTTTATTTTATTTTTATTTATTTTTATTTTATATTATCTATTTCTTTTTTTACAGAGTACCCTTATTTAGAGGTAACTTCCTCCTTGTCAACACCAATGTCTTACATGTCCTTTAGGATCTATACCAATAAACAGATGTGGGACATCCATTCAATGGAATATTACTCGGTGGCAAAAAGGAATGACCCACTGATTTATGCAGCTACAAGGGTGAGTCCCAGAATAATTATGCAAACAAAGCATGTGTAAATATTGTCTGATTTCGTGTATATAAAACTGTAGAAAACACAAATTATAGTGATGGAAAGCAAGATGGCGGTTGCCTGGGAACTGAGTTGGGGGAGCAAGGAAACGTTTGGGGTGATGAATGTGCTGTCTTGACTGTGATGACTGTTCCATAGATGTACACATACGTATGTTAAAACTCTTTGATGGACTGGGCTCCATAGCTCAGGGGTGAGAGCACTGGTCTTGTAAAACTGATCGAATAGTACACTTTGAATATAAACAGTTACTGTAGTTCTGTCTCTCCCTCTCTTTCTCCAGTGTTTCAGGATAAAGCTATAAAATCTTATTTTGGATGTCCAAAGGTATATATTAATGCCTTCTTCTTTCTTGTATTTTTTTCTATAAAAATCTTAATCTTCCTCATGTAGATGAATGCTTCGGGGCGATTAGAGCATGTCCCACATTCAGCAAGGCAATAGGGTAAAACACATTAATATTTTTCCAAACCGTCACCCCGAATTCATGCTGTGAAATGTATCATGTAGCCGCCACCCAGCTCCCCAGCTTCATCTCCCATCTCCCGAAGGCCAGGGAAGCTGCATCACACGGAACCCTCAGTCCCCTAGTCACACCAGCTGTGGCCCCTGGGACCTGCAGAGCCGGCCGGGCTGGGCCCCGCTGCAGTCTCCAGAGCAGGAACTCACCGCCGGCCTTAAGGGCAGAGCCTGAGCATGTCCAAGGGTGATGCCCTTCCTCGCTCTGAGCTGAACTCTCCTTGCGTGGCTCCACGCTCTGCGGGGAGAAGGGCGAGTCAGCGCCAAGCACAGCCTGCAAGAGGCTGGGGCATGCCTCATGCTTGGCAGCCTGTGTAGATGCCCTTCTGCCAGGCCCCAATATAGTCTGCACCCTGGGTGAGCAATCAGAAGTTCCTTTTAGGAAGCAGCTGGTGCCTCTTACGTGTCAGCACAGGCTGCAGCAAGAGAGACACAGCTGCCTGCTGAAGGTTAGATTTGACAGGTTCAACACTAGCTGGACTGGCTTCCCTTCGAGGCTGCGCACCGCAGGGCCAGGAGCCTTTTCAAAGTCTCACACTCACTGTGCTTCACCGAGCCCTGAATGCCCAAGGCCTGGGACGGTCTGAAGCAGAAGACTCCAGCAAACTCTGCTGGTCTCCTATGTAATTTTCAGTGGCGCCCATGGTTTCTGCAAGGGACCCCCTCAGCTCCCACCCCGCCATTCCCCAGCCTGGCCCAGTCTTGTTTTCCCAACCCAATAGAAGGATCTGCTGACCTCATTATGTTTCTCGTGGACTTCAGAGGGCAATATTCTCAATGTTATGAACCATATGAAAAAGATGAACACATCCTGCCCATCCCCTGCTCACCCAGGGACGATGTTAACAGATTCTGCATTGTTTATTACTTTTAAAAATTATAGTCCAGGTGTTTGGCAAGTTCCTATTTGCAGGATGAAGAGGGAGATGCTTAAAAGCTCAGATATTGAAAACAAAAAGGCAAAGGACTCTGGGTTCTTTGGTTTCACTCGCCTAAGACCCACAGTTCTGTAGACTCCCCTGATTTGCAGGATTGCTGCCCCTCACAGGCCCGGGATCCTTGCACTCCCTGGAGACTCGCATGCTTGGTTATGCTCGGCTGCTTGCCTTCATCCTGGGTGTTTCAGAATAGCTGTAAAATTGAATCGTGAAGGTGGCGGAGTATTCCATTCTCAGGAAGATGTGTTTAGAAGATCCTCCCATTCATAACAACACGAGGTAAACAACGTATACAAAGAATCCCAAGGTCAAGTACTTATGAGGCATCAAAGGCATCATTTTGTCTGGGCCAGCATGTACCTGTGAGAAGGGGTAAACTTATTCTGCAGAGGTAGGGGCTGTTTGACATGCATTGCCAAAATTACGACAGCCTGTACTAGAGAAACAGGGGGACCTGATTCAGATTTTTCAGAAATAATCTGGAGACTATAGGTCAGACCAGAGGTGATATAGGACAGTATATTAAGTCAGGGCCCAGCCAGAAAAACAGAGCAAGTAGGAGGTATATATTAAGTGATTTATTGTAAGGAGTTGGCTTATGTGATTGAGGGCTTACTGGGGAAATCTGAAATCTGCAGGAAAGGCCACCAGGAAGAGCAGACTAGAACTCCTGGGATGAATGAGAGATGCTGTCCACAGGTAGAGTTTCTTCCTCGGGGAAGCTGTAGCTTGCTTGGCACTTAAGGCTCTTCAACTGATTGAATCAGGCCCACCCAGACTATTTAGGATACTCTATTTTGTGTAAAGTGAACTGATTATGGAGTTTAATCACAGCTATTAAATACCTTTACTGCAACACCTAGAGTGGTGTCTGAATATGCAGAAGCTGTTACTCAATCAAGTTGACACAGAAAAAAGCCATCACCACAGCTTCTGCCTGCTGGCCTCAGGCTAAGCCATGTCCATGGAGTCCTCCCTGGAAGTCTGGATGACCAGTAGGTCAATGGTGGCAGGAGCATCTGAGGGACACCCCCTGTGGTGGGTGAATGGAGGTGCCCCAGCCTGCGTGGGACTTTATCCCATGGGATCCCAGGAAGACCAGAGCCTCAGGGCTGAGCCAGCTCTTAAACACTCTGATTCGATCACACTCCCTTTGTCCATTGAGAAAACAATGAGCCCAAACCAGCTAGAAGAAGAATGGAGGTCTCCCATGTGCAAGAACAGGGAAAGAATGAGAAAACAGAGAAAAGGTAGGAAGGAAGACAGCCTGACAGAGAAGGAAAGGCAAATAGGTCCTCACAGCTCAGAGCTGAGAGGGACCCCAGGGTTCCTTCATTGCACCTATGGCGAAACTGAGGCCCAGAAGAAGGCCTAAGGTCACTCTGTGAGTTGAGACGGGAACTGAAACTGAAGCCAGGCCTTCAGGGCCAGTGCTGGTCCCCTCCCACTGCCCCCCCAGAAGCTAACAACGGCCCTTCTCACCTTCAGGCATTTGGAGTTTGGCGAACTAGGAAAAGAAGAA
This sequence comes from Suricata suricatta, assembly GCF_006229205.1. NCBI lineage: Eukaryota > Metazoa > Chordata > Mammalia > Carnivora > Herpestidae > Suricata > Suricata suricatta. The sequence goes on from NC_043703.1 coordinate 150,420,368, forward strand.
TCAGTGTATTAATCTGGACACCTAGTTTCAGAACCAGAGGGTTTGGGGATTGTGTCATGGGAACACCCCCAAACTCAGCCTCCACCCTGAAAACCATAACCACCTCTGCTCTGTGTCTGCCGGTGACTCCCAGCCTCAACCATCCAGGCTGAGGGCATCAGGGAAGGGCTGGTGATCCGTGCAGGCCTCCCCCATCCTGGGTCCCCAGTTCTCCCCCCCCTCCAAAGGGACACACGGCTCAGAACAAGTGTCCTCTGGATGGTAGGGCAAACCGCCATCTTCTTGTTTCTCTCCTGCATCTTGGATAACTGGCTCAAAGCCATCCAGCAAACTACTGACTGAAAGCTCCAGGCCTCCAGTTCTCCATTCGGCGTCTTGCATGTGGGTTTCTCCCACTGATCCTCATTCATTCCCAGCAGGCCTTCGGCACATAGACAATGCCACAGAAGTGCCTGCAAGTGTTCTCCCTGGGTGTTATGGGCAGATGAAAGTAGGCAGGCTTGAGAGGGCTCCATAAGGTATAATTTAGTTTCTCAAACTCTTACATTAGAGGAGAGGCATTCAAGTATGGTTTTGAGGTCTCAGGCTTCAAAAAAGTCATGCAGAGAAATACTGTGAGCCTCTGGGAGAAATGGGAGCCTGGGCTGCGCTGTGACCGCACAAACAGTGGTTACGCCCATGACTAATCCCAGCCCCGCTCTGGGATCTGCAGCGCACGTCAGCTCTCCCTGTGGCTCGTGAAGTCCCTGCTCAAAACGGAACCCTTTTAGAAAGGAGGAAACTGACACTTGCAGCAAGCCAGAAAGCCACTGTGGGTCACATCATGCTGCTGCTCGGAGATACCCTGTGTCACAAAAGGTCACATTTCCAAATGACTAATGTTAGCACCAGATGTCAAAGCTGGGCAGAATCAGGTTTGCAGAGTTCCAAAATAGAGGCTCTTGCTAGATTAAATAGTCCTTTTATCTGTAATTCAGGGTCGATGACCCCATTTCTGGATTGTCCGTCCATCAGCAAATATTTACCAAGCTGGGTTTAGTGCTAGGCGGTTTGGTATATAAAAAGATTTATAAGCAGGTCCTGGCCCACGAGGAGTAGTCTAGCCAAGGTAGGAGACGAATCACACACAGATACTGAACAAAGCCAGCCTGGGTGTGCACAGAGAATGCCACAGGAACGGTGCCTTCCGGAATGGTGAATTGTGGTCCAGTCCGGAGGGGCAGGTCCCGGTGGGCTGGGCTGGTCAGGGAAGACGGCTGTTCAATGACAATATCCCTCCTCTTCCTTTCTTCTGCTGGCAGTTTCTGGCTGGGGCTTTTGCCAATGAGGGCGGGAGCCCCGTGACAGCCTGATGAAGCAGTGGATAAAGGAGGGCACGAGCATGATAGACAGCGGCCCCCGGGCAAGCCGTGTTCTGCATTCATGCAGCTGGCCTTGGGATCGTTGGCAGCACCACTGCATTGCCAGCTTTCTCCTCCCTGTGCCCCTTGATGGTGTCCACCTGCAGGTTTCCCAGAGCCAGCTGTCCACCATGCTTATGGAGGCTCCTTGCTATGTCCCTTCTCTAATCAAGCACGTGATATAAGGGGCAAAAGTTAGGCGTGGGCATTCCCAACCACTTCCCCTTCCCTTCCAGACGGGAAGTTTCACCTAAAATTTCTACTGCAGTTTTAATATTACAGCTTGATTCTGATGGAATTAAGGGGCACCCTTGCCCCCCCCACACCCTTCCTGTTTCTTTGAAACACCAACAGGGAAGGGGCGAGGGTTAGGTTGCTATTATCTTGGTGTGGACTGTTTATTCAGATTCACTGAACAGGGTCTCCAGGACAGGCTGGCAGTCACCCCAGCGGGTCTGTCTGCTCTGGATCTCACTGGGAAGGGCCCTTTCTGAGAGACGATGACCCACTGTATCCAAAAGAGAGGAGAAAGCAGGGCAGTGGCTTGAAATCTCTTCCTTTGAGGACAGGCTAAAGGAAACATGTTTCATTTTCAAACCATGGGAATATATTGCCTGATAAAAAAAAATTACATTTGAAACTGTTCTGAGAAAAAGGGTGGTGTTATCATCACAATGATGTTGTAACGACCAGAACCGTAAGACCGAATCAGGCACTTCACAGGGCAGGCGGACCCAGGGCCCTGGAGTCGCACAGCAGGATGGGCACGTGACCACATCCTGTCATCAGTTTCACAGTGCCATTTACACAGGGAAGTAAGGACAATGAAGGGACCGGCACCACTCTATCAGAAAGCTGCTCTGAAAATTCGTTTCCCCTTTTTTAGCCCTACAGAGACGTGCTTGGGTCTGATTGCACTCTGGTTCCCTCAGTATTCTGTGCATCCCCGTCCATTCTGCCCCCAGTGGACTCCACACCTTCCTCATGGTGGCAGATGATGTGCACGTGGGTAGACTTGATCTCCCCAAGGTCACCTCCGACCTCACATGATGGCACTGTCACAGCTCAGAGGAATCCGATTCCACTCCCATGATGCAAGTTTTACGGGACTGAACTTTTATGACATTACATCCACTTCTTGGATGAGCTTAGAAGCAGCCAGATCACAGCCAGTTGTTTGTTCTTATTCTGCAGGAAGTCTAAGGTCAGATTCTAACAAATACATTGACGAGATAAGCTTCCAGACTTTTTGTGTTTTCACATTTTTGATTAGGTAATACATTCACATGATCCAGCAATCCAAACAAGGCTCAGTGTTCCGTGAAATTTCTTCCTCGCACCCGTGACCCTATGCTCCGCCCTCTCCCAGGTTCCTATTTACTAGTTGTCTATGTTTTACCAGAATATACTTATGGAGATATATGTAAACATGAATATATTTTTTATCCCCCCTTGGTTTTTAAAAAAATTTTAATGTTTGTTTATTTTTTGAGAGAAAGAGAGACAGAGTGTGAGTGTGGAAGGGACAGAAAGAGAGGGAGACACAGAATCCAAAGCAGGCTCCAGGCTCTGAGCTGTCAGCACAGAACCTGATGTGGGGCTCGAACCCACGGACTGTGAGTACATGATCCACGCCAAAGTCGGATGCTTAACAGACTGAGCCACCCAGGCGTCCTGTCCCCTGCCCTTAGTTTTTGTTCACAAAAATGGTATATGTATCCATTGTTCTGTATCTTTTTTCTAATATCTTAGAGATCTTACTGTTTCTGTTTATATAGAGAACTTCTTCAGCCTTTCCATTAAATGGGTACAGACTGTTTCTTAAACCTGTTTCTATTGCCGACAATCTAAACTAGTTTGGATGGCCTCTAAACTTTTGCTATCATGAACACCACTACGTTGAATGATGTTGTCTATATATCACTTCACACATGTGCACATGTGTTTGTACTATCAATTTCTAGAAGTTGGGTTGCTGGGCCAAAAGGTGTGAAGACATTTGAAATTTGATGAATTTTGTCAAATTGCCTTCCACAAGTGTTGTATTGGTTTGTATTCCCACTAGCAACAAATGAGAGGGACTGGCTTCCCATAGCCTTGTCAAAAGTGTGTATTACCAGGGGCGCCTGGCTGGCTCAGTCCGGTAAGTGTCCAACTTTGGCTCAGGTCATGATCTCACGGTTCGCGGGTTCAAACCCCACATTGGTCTCTGCACTGACAGCACAGAGCCTGCTTGGGATTCTCCGTCTCTCTCTCTACCCCTCCAATAAACTAAAAAAAAGTGTGTATTACCAAACTTTCAGATTTTTGCCAAACTATTAAGTCAAAATTGGATTTTAGTTCAATGTTTTGGGGTAATTTTTAAAAAGATTTTATTTTTAAGGAATCTCTATACGCAATATGGGGTCAAACCCACAGCCTCGGGATCAAGAGTCACGTGCTGTCAGCTTTAAGCCTGGAGCCAACTTAGCTCAGTTGGTTAAGTGTCCGGCTCTTGATCTTAGCTTAGGTCATGACCTAAGGGATGGACACTGAATTGGGCTCTGTGCTGACCGCATGAAGCCCACTTGGTATTCTCTCTCTTCTCTCTCTCTGCCCCTCCCCCCCACTCTTGCTCTCTCCCCACAAACAAACTTTTCAAAAAAAGGGAAAAAATTGTGAGAATATACAAAGACTTCCTATATATTCTTGGTTTGGTTCTTTTGCTTTAATTTGCATTTCTCTTCTTCTTCTTTTTAGAGAGTGGGAGAGGGGCAAAGAAAGAGGGAGAAAGAAAATCACAAGCAGACTCTACATGGGTGTCAATCTCAGGAACTGTGAGATCATGACCTGAGCCGAAACCAAGAGTTGGATACTGAAACTGACTGAGTCACCCAGATGCCCCAATCTGCATTTCTTCTAATTAAGAGTGAAGTTGTAAGTAAAGCCAAAGAACTGACCAATGGCATCACTGACAAAACTAGGTGCAAGGTGTTCCAATGGATGTTGAAATACCAGCAGGTGGAACAAATCTCTGAGGGCTGCAAGGTCCGCTGGTACCGGTTTCCATGCAGGGGTAGGGGAGCAGGAGAAGATGGGATTCTGCTGGGGCCTCTGCAAGCCGGAGGACCCGCACTCACCAACAGACGCTCACAGAAGCTCAGCGGCCCCTCGGAAGGCAGCGCCCACACTGGGAGGGCACTCTGCCAGCTCCAGTTTTTGGGGAAGGGCAGCTACACGTGGCCGGTAGGGCTGGATGGTGCGGCGCAATCAACCCTCAAAGTTAACCAACCCCAAATCTCTCCCTCTCTCCCAAGACAAAGCCCCATGTTAAAGGGAACTGCCGGGGGGCCCCTGAGTGGCTCAGTTGGTGAAGCGTCCACCTTCAGCTTAGGTCATGATCTCATGGTTTGTGAGTTCAAGCTCTGCATGGGACTCTATGCTGTCAGCTTTAAGCCTGGAGCCTGCTTTGGATTCTGTGTCTCCCTCTCATTCTGCCCCTCCTCCTTCTCCTCTCTCTCTCTCTCTCTCTCAAATAAATAAACATTAAAAAAATTTTTAAAGAGAACAGCTGAGATTCTATGCAACTTGAACAGAATGGGGACAACGGGACAGAGGAAGCAAGAGGTCTGTGGAGGGGGAAACAGAGCTAGTAGGAAAGTATGAGGCTCTATTTTTCAACACTTGTGATAAAAGCAAGCCCCAAGACACTGGCAAAGTACAAAAAGGAGTATGCAACAATATTTACTGGAGCACTTTTTGCAACAATGAAAAACTGAAACTAAATCCCCAAATCCATTGATAAGAGAATCAACCGTGGCACATCCACACAACGGACTGCTGGGCAGTTATAAACCGGAATGAGCAACATGTGTTTCCTACCAGGGTGTGGTGTCTTGAATACATGACTAACTGAAAAAGCAAGTTGGGGAAGAGTTGAGTATGCCACTATTTATTGAATAAAGGGGGGTGATGGGAACATAAAGACACACATGTGCTCAGATTAAATTCTTTTTTAAAAGTTTTTTTTAATGTTTTTAAATTTATTTTTGAGAGACAGAGACAGCATGAGCAGGGGAGGGTCAGAGAGAGAGGGAGAACGCAGACTTGGAAGCAGGTTCCAGGCTCTGAGCTAGCTGTCAGCACAGAGCCCGACATGGGGCTCGAACTCACAGACCGTGAGATCATGACCTGAGCCAAAGCCAGATGCTTAACCGACTGAGCCACCCAGGCGCCCCTAAATTCTTTTTTAATTAAAGTGTCTATGGCAGAGGGAGGACAGTAGATAGGGGCAGGGATAAAAACTGGATAGCCATGAATGTGAATATTTTGTTTTGTCGATTTGACCTTGGAAACAGGTCGGCTTTAGTTAACTAAGAAAAATAAATCAAAATGAAAACACAGTCCTTAAAAGTTGGAAAAAAAAAAGTCAATCAAATGTAACTGTATCCATTGATGAGATAACCACTTAGAGAGGAATTACTTCAAGTTACTTTATTATTTTTTTTAAGTTTATTTATTTTGAGAGAGAGAAGGAGGGACAGTTCCAAGCAGGCTCCAGGCTGTGGGAGCAGAGCCTGATGTAGGGCTCAGACTCACGAACTGTGAGATCATGACCTGCGCTGAAATGAAGAGTCGGATGCTCAACCGACTGAGCCGCCCCCGCCCCCCCTCCGGTGCCGCACCTCAAGTTACTTTCAACACAGTCATTTGACTTGTGGAGAGAGGCTAACATCCTTCAGGTTTTACACTTGAAGGCTCTCTTTTCCGGGGTGGCAGAAACAAAGAGCTTCTTGGACGTATGGTGTTATGGGGTGTAATGTACCCTCCAAATTCACTTGTTGAAGCCCTAATCCCACTATTTTAGCATGTGACCTCATTTGAAAATAGTCATTGCAGACGTAACTAGCTAGATTAAGATTAGCTTGTTAGGATGGGTCCTAATCCACAGGACCCGGTGTCCTGACAAAAGGAAGTTTGGACACAGAGACATGCATGCAGTGAGAACAGCCCTTGAAGGTGAAGGCAGAGATCTGGGTGATGCTTCTACAGGCCAAGAAACGCCAAAGATTGCCAGCGAATCACCAGAAGCTGGGGGAGAGGACAGACCAGATTCTCCTGTCCTTCGCAGCCTCAGAAGGAAGCAGCCCCCTGACATCCTGATCTTGGACTTCCAGCTTCCAGGAAGGTGAATATCAACTCTGGGTAAGCTGCCCCATCTGTGTGCTTGGTTACAGAAGCCCTGGCCAAGTAAAGCCCGTAGCTCCTGTTTATTTGTGTCCACCCCTTGCTCTGCTACTTTAAAATAAATCAGATTCCAGGGAAAGACTGGCTGCAGACTGCTCCCTGAAATCCACCAACAAGAGGAGACACGCACCTCCCCTCCAGGTGAATCGTTCCCCGTAGAAAGGTCTAGTGCTTTCTGGACCCTGCTGTTCCTGGGCCTCACATCTCTTCTTTTCCACCTCTGTGGCTTCTGTCTAATCTCAGTGGCTCAGAGCAGCCTGATTCATATTTTGAACGCTATGGTATAGGCTCTCAATTTTGCTAAACACCGAGTTCACTGATTTGGTCATGTTTCTTGATGTTTTTCTGTGATTTAAAAGAGAAGAAACAGAAAGATGCTAAGCCTTTATTAAATGTTCGTACCAGAAGTCCTTAAGGTTAAAATTTAATTCTGCAAGCCCAAGTAGTGATTTTAGCCAAATACATGGAAAGTAATTTTCCCATGGTGATAATTACATAGTGCTTTTCATCTTCAGCGTACATGGGTAACGCTTACCAATTACTCCTTCCTATACTCCAGAGCAATTAAAAATAGAAACCGCATATTGAGTTTGGCTAACAGGGATAATTACCAATATTAGTAGACAAAAAAGACCTTGAGGGCCTGGAGATGAATAATTAAATTATGGTAGAAATGTTTCAAGGAATGACTGCCTTCTGCTTTCATCAGAGTAAAGCAGTTATGGCTTCCTTGGGAAGCAAATCTTATTTCCATTTTATAAATGAAGAAACATATTCAGACAAGAAGCTTCTTGTCCAGGCAAACACCAATTAGCCAATAATCTAAACTGATGTTAATGTGAGAACTGAGAACTGTATAAGTCCACAGTGTTATAAATTTTGAAAATTCTCAATCCATTTTCTCCTCTGTTTAAAAAAGATTGCTGGTGGCAGCTCTTAGTATCCCAAAGTCTTCATTCTGAATATCAGTATCCGTTGTCTGCCGTGTTGGTCAGAAGGCTTAGGTTAGCGGTTCTCAAACTCTTTGGTCTCAAAACACTTTGTATTCTTTTTTTTTTAAAGTTTATCCATCTATTTTGAGAGATAGAGACAGTGCAAGCACAGGACGGGCAGAGAGAGAGAGAGGGAGAGAAAGGATCCCAAGCAGGCTCTGCACCGTCAGCACAGAGCCTGATGCGGGGCTTGAACTCACAAACTGTAAGATCATGACCTGAGCCAAAGAGTCAGATACTCAACTGACTGAGCCACCTCAGTCAAACCCTGTATGCCCTTTATATTCTTAAAACTTATTGAGGACATGAAGAGGTTTTGTTTATATGGATTATAGCTATTGATAGCTACTAATATGAGAAATTAATGTTGAGATTTTAAATTATTTATAAATTTATTTTAAAATAACAATAAGTCAATTAATATGTTAACACAGACAACATAATTTTGTGAAAAGTATATTTTCCAAAATTTAAAAAAAAGTCAGTGGCATTGTTTTATATTGTGAAAGTCTCTTGAATATTTGGCTGGAAACTCACATCTGTTTCTGATTCAGTCTGTTGCAATATGTTCTTTTGGTTGAAATATATGAAGAAAATCTAGCTGCACACAAATATGTAGTTGGAAAAAAGTCGGTATTTTAATAGACTTTTAAATAATTGTGGCTATTCTTCTTTTATTCTACCCCCAAAAACTGAGAAAATGGTTAATTCCTTAAAGGCCAGTTGCAGTGTAGAGTAGGAAACCATATCAGTAAACTCTTCAAACTGCTACATTTAAAGTTATTAGTCTTCCTTGTATTTTGATTGGTTCTTTTACGGTGCATGACTTTGTAATATGCATTGGTTACCGAGGAAATGTTGGGTCACTGAGTGATGCAGATATTCAAATATTGACAACATTAAGCAACATAAAAAAAATCACACTTGTGTATTTCACCTCAAATCTCATCAGAAAATTCTCTGATTATTACTGTTAAGCTCATGGTGGTGGATACTAGTCTTCCAAAATTCTAATCTTAAACCTGAAACCTCTAATTTTATCCTTGGCGACAAATACTCTAGTTAGGACGGGCTCACTTTGTTCATTTCAGGAAAATGACTCCAAAATACCTACATTTGAATCTTTTTTAAAATTCTTTTTTAACATTTATTTATTTTTGAGAGACATAGAGAGATAGATCATGAGCAGGAGAGGGGCAGAGAGAGAGGGACACACAGAATTGGAAACAGGCAAAAAAAAAAAAAAGAATCGGAAACAGGCTCCAGGCTCTGAGCTGTCAGCACAGAGCCTGACACAGGGCTCGAACCCACGAACTGTGAGATCATGACCTGAGCCGAAGTCAGACACTCAACCAACTGAGCCACCCAGGTGCCCACTTACTTCTGAATCTTATCTGCCTGTCAGTCATTTTTTCAGGTAAAACTGGTGCTCTGTGAAAAAAGTTCTGTTCTGAAGTCCAACAGGTGCAGAACGCTTATGTGTACTCCTCTTTTTGTTACACAGAATATTTTTTAAAACGGGGTCTCAAGGGCCATCATGACACAATTAGTAACTTTTGGTTCATCACGAAGTTCTGAACCCAAACCCGCATTTTTAAACTGCTGCCGTGTAGTGAGGGGCACGGTGATGACTCAGCTCAGTTCAGTACTGGTGCTACTGTCCTGATTTGTGCTAAAGCTCCAGTGGGTGCCTCTACCATTGTTTGTGCACCATCAGCACAGATGTCGGCACAGTGAAAAAGGCAAATGATATATTATTGTGAAATTAATTTTGAACTCGGGTCCTCTGAAAGGGTCTTGCAGGCCCCTAGGGGTCAGCGAACCACACTTTTGAGAACCACAGGCTTAGATAATCCCCTTGAGTGAACACTGAGCCCAGTCAGTATTTAAGAAACTGACATTTTGAAACAGTTTCTGACAAGATCATTAGGAAAACAAAGTGAGACAGACAGAGGCAAAGGCGGATGACAGATGGGTGGGTGGATTTCAGTCTGCCTTCGGTGGTTTGACATGATGTGTATAAAACCAGCACTTCCCTATGCCTAGTACCCTATCTTTCTCCCTCACTTTATGATCTTGTGTCTTGTACGTTCTAGTTTGTCTTTAGTGCTTCTCCTCATTTTTCACTTCCATCTATGTCCCATCGCCACTGCTGCATTGAACCTACTCTCACAGACCTCACTAAATCCCCCCAAGGTCATGAGTTTCTAAGTCTGACCTTTTTCTTGATACTCCGAGGGATCTGACACACTATTGACTACTCCCTCCCTTTTATTTAAATTAATTGTATCTTTATGAAATTAATGACACAGATAGTTATAAAAAATGAAATAGTAGACTTGTTACATCCACGCACACAAATGTAATGCTGGAAAGAATGTGGTATGAATGGTTATTAGAATATGGTTATTAGAATATATTTCTAATGGTAAAGTGATATAAATTTTCTGGAAAATAACATATGTATATATAATAAATGTTAATAGATATTTTTCAAGAAGCATTAAAATATTTGTACTTTCTTATCTAAGAAACCCATTCCTGGGGCTCCTGTGTGGCTCAGTCCATTGCGCTGGACTTCAGCTCAGTTCAGGATCTCGCGGTTTGTGAGTCTGAGCCTTGCATGAGGCCCTGTGCTAACAGCTCAAGAACTTGGAGCCTGCTTCAGATTCTGTGTCTCCCTCTCTCTCTGCTCTCCCCCTCAAAAATAAATAAACATTAAAAAATTTTAGGGGCGCCTGGGTGGCTCAGTCAGTTAAGCCTCCGGCTTCGGCTCAGGTCAGATCTCACGTTCGTGGGTTCGAGCCCCGTGTCGGGCTCTGTGCTGACAGCTAGCTCAGAGCCTGGAGCCTGCTTCTGGTTCTGTGTCTTCTTCTCTGTCTGCCCCTCCCCCTCTCATGCTCTGTCTCTCTCTGTATCAAAAAGAAATAAAACATTAAAAAAAATTAAAAAAAATTTTTAAAAAGAAACCCATATCTAAGACTCTATCCTAAGAATATAATAATTTTTAAATGGCTTTAATGCAACAAAGGTGCCTGTTCAATATTTTATCTACCTGAGAAAATATTATATAGCCATCAAAATAGATTCCCAGAAAGCCCATGTAAGCACAAAGAAAACCATTTCTTGTTTTTAGTACAGTTGACACAATGTCACTGTAGTTTCAGGTGTACACGTGGTTTATACATTATGCTGTGTCCGCCCCCTCTGTCACGACCCAACCCTATTACAGCATCACTGACTGCCTTCCTGGGGCTGCACCTCTCATCCCTGCGGCTCGCTCATGCTGTAGCTGGAAGCCTCCTTCTCTTTCACTCATTTTGCACATCCCCTCCCTCTGACAATCATCAATTTGTTCTCCGTACTGATAGGTCTGATTGTGCTTTTAGTTTATTTATTCATTTATTGTTTTTTAGATTCCACATGAGTGAAACCATACGGTATTTGTCTTTCTCAGTCTGATTTTATTTCACTTAGCATACTACCCTGTAGGTTCACATATGTTGTCACAAATGGCACAATTGCATCCTTTTGTGTGGCTGCATAATATTCCAGTGTGTGTGTGTGTGTGTGTGTGTGTGTGTGTGTGACATCTTCCTTATCCATTCATTTATCGCTGGATACTCGGGTTGTCTCCATATCTTGCTTATTGTAAATAATACTAAAGTAAACATAGGGGTGCGTATACCTTTTTGAATTAGTGTTTTTGAAAGAAAACAAGTTAAAAACTAGATATAAATTTGTATATATGCTGTTACAAATGTTATTTGAAAGGTCTTTAGAGGCAATTGCAAAAAATATATATACAAAGCTAAAATGGACTCTGCCAAACAGTACAATAAAACAGTACCAAAGCCTTTATTATAAAGTACCTGTCCCCTGTCCCTTCCTCACTCCTCAGTTCCTCTCTGCAGAGACAACTGTTTTCGATGCTTATACCGTGTATGCTTTCCATCCCTGTATCTACATCCCTCTGCTTTGTGACCTTGCAGCTCTCACCCGTCGTGGCAGAGTCCAGTTTTCCATCCCCCGAGTCTGGGCTTAGCTATGTGATTTGTCTGGGCCAGTGGAGCTTTAGCACATGTAAAAGAAGCCGTGCAGAATTGCAGGTGCCTTGGGTTTGCCCTGGCATGGAGCTCTTACAAACCCTGTAAGGACCGTATGAAAGAGCCAGCTGCCTGGATGATGAGACCCAGATGGCAAAATCGTCACCATCACCCCAGCTGACCCGGAACCAACCACCGGATGGGTGTGAACATTCTGGACCATCCAGCCTCAGCTAAGTTCACCAGCTGCCCACAGGGTTCAGCTGAGCTGGCCCAAACCAGAAGAAATGCCCAGCTTATCTACAGAGTTATGACAAACACAAAGATGTTTGTTTGAAGCCACTAAGTTTTGTGGGGGTTTATTACATAGCAAAAATTTACATGTACATGCTTTCAGCTTTTTTTTCCTGGCACACACTCACTTCCATATTTTAAAATAATAGGTAGATACGCTATATTTTCACAAATCAACTTTTGATCCTATCTACTGGCTTCTCTTATGATAATGATTTATTACTCTTGCTCTGTCATCTACCCTTCTCCCAAATACATATTTCAATAGTCAGTGTTTACTTGATTATGCCATGTAATCCTTATCCACATCTAAACATTGTGGTATACTCTGATTAAATTTCTTTTTCAGCTTTGTCTTTCTTGGACTTACAATAATTGCCTTGTTTATCCATGTGCTTGGTTTTCTTTGTGCTTATTGTCTGCTAAGTCTTGCCACACTTTCCCAGGGCCTTTCATAACGACTTGGGTAGTGCGTCAGTTCTGACTCTTTTCTTCCTGACTTACCTTCTGGAGGCAGACCTTCCTTCCCTTCCATCTGCAGTGGCTGCTTCCCAGGCCTCCTGACCAGCTGTCACCCAGACACTTCTCTTTGCTCTCAGCCTTTGACATCTCTTTTGTTTTTCTCCTAGATTTGATTCCCTGCTTCCTGGTTCTCAAGTCTTCCTCTTTCTTGGTTTTCTTTTCTGTTTTGGTAGAGAACATCTCTAGATAGCTTCCTCGGGATGAAAACCCAGCAGAATTGCAGAAGGCAGACATAATGATGGCGCTCCGTGTATTCCTTTGACTCGCAGTGCCCCAGTTGGGATGGAGCACCTGACACACAGTTTTCACACACTGAGCTCTTTATCACCTTCGGGAATCTTCATCCGCATCTGTGTCGGATCTCTCGTTTTCTGTATCTCACACCTTCCTCTTTTGTGACTTCATTTCATTTTTGATGTACCACATCCTCTGGTGGTTTTCTCAAGTGGAAGGTAAAATTTTTGAGACTTGTCTAAAAATGCAGTTATTCTATCCCCATACTTGACTAGTAGTTTGGCTGTGGGCACACATCAATTGGAAATCATTTTTTTTGCTCAGAGTTTTGAAGGAAAACCAATATTGTGTTCTACTTTCTAGCATTGTTGAGAATTTCAAGGCTATTTGATTCTGATTCTTTCCATATGGCATGTTTTTCTTCCCTCTCTCTGGAAGCTAATAGAAACTTCTGTTTCTAGTGTCTTGACATTTCACTCTGCTGTGCCTTTACATGGATCTGTTTTACTCTAAAAGGATGGTCATTCAGTGAGCACTTTCACTCTAGGAAACCCATTCCTACAGTTTTGAGAAATGTTATTATGATAATGATTTCCTCACTATTTCCTCTTTCTTTCAGGAATTTCTGTGATTTCCATTTGGATATCTTTGACTAAACCTCTTATTTTTTTTCTTATTTTGTATATATCTTTTGCTCTGCTTTCTGAGAGATTTTCTCAACCTTCTTTTCCTACCTTTTGAGTTTTTCATTTCCGTTCTCATGTTTTTAATTTCTAAGAACTTTTTTGTGCTGTGAATGTTCATGTGATGGCATCTTATTCTTGTTGTATGGATGCTGCAGCTTCTCCTTTCTTCTCTCAGTTTCCATGGACATTTTCTCTCCTGTCACGGTTGCCGTTTCCTCCTCCTCCCTATTTCTGATGGTTTGACCTCTGTCCTGCATGCTAGAGGATTTTCTTAGAGCCTGGTGTCCTTCTGTTCTGTGTTCTACATACAGAGTGGGAAATTAAAAGGTTGATTGTAAGATTTGAACATATTGGGGCGCCTGGGTGGCTCAGTTGGTTAAGCCTCCGACTTTGGCTCAGGTCAGATCTCACATTCGTGGGTTCGAGCCCCACGTCAGGCTCTGTGCTGACAGCCAGCTCAGAGCCTGGAGCCTGCTTCCAGTTCTGTGTCTCCTTCTCTCTCTGCCCCTCCCCCTCTCATGCTCTGTCTCTATCTGTATCAAAAATAAATAAAACATTAAAAAATTAAAAAAAAAAGATTTGAACATATTGCTGGGATCTGTTTGCTTTGAGCTTCACTATTTGTTGATTTGGGTGGGCCATTTACTGGGGACCTACCAATGCTACTATTCTTAGGCCCTTCCTCTTGGACTAGTCATGGGGTGGGTTTGGGTTTTGTGGGGTTATAAACTTATGCAATTGAAAGAACTTTTTAAGCAAAACAATTCAAAATCACAACATCAAAATTATGTATGAAAGTTAATACTTATTTAGAATTAGATAAAATCACAATGATGTACAAATGTTTAAAAGCAGATAACTACATTGCAAAAAATTAAAAAACCCATAATTTTTAGATGAATTACTTGACACATAGCTATACATTTTTTTCTTCTAAACTCTTCTATTGCCTCTTCATTTGACAATGATTTTATAATATCCAAATATAAAAGAGAAAGAATTTGGTCTTTCTTGTAGCATGGTTGATCAAAATTGTTGTTTTTTTATTGATGGTTTAAGAAAGGTTGTTGTTTTTTTTTTTTTAAATCAACTTCATACCTCTACTGGTAATTGTCCTGTAAGTTTGTAGGATTGTTGTCAAATTTGGGAAAACTGTCAAGAGAGTGTATTAGGGTTAGAGGGATGGGGATTAGAGAACAATGGATAAAGTGAAGGGTTTTTGGAGTGGGGGAGACAAATGTTCTAAAACAGATTTGCTGATGGCTGCACAACTCTATGCATATACTAAGAAACCACTGGATTGTATAATTTAAATGAGTGAATTGTTTGGTATGTGATTATATCTCAATTTAACTCAATTAAAAAAACTCTGTCCATATGGTTTCTATCAAAGCTGGAAGATGTGGAAGTATTCTGCACAGACTAGTTTCTGGCTCTGGGTATTTCACATCTTGTTTCTCCTCCATGACCCAGGTACTTCCAGAGCCAGTTGTTAAAGCGCATGCTCACATGTAGTGAGATCCCTGGCTTTGCCTTTCATGACACATCACTCCCCAAGTCAGCACAGTGGGAATGAAAGCAATCCTGGAATCCATTCCCATGACAGGGAAATGCAACTAAGGCACATGAATTTCCACCACACCCAAAATAATAAAACTTCAATTCAACTTCTTACTTGAATGTCCTACTTCCCCGCAGCCACTGGAACACCTGATATAAAAGGAAATGTTGTAAAGGAAAAGGGGAGGTAGGAACTGCCGATTGTCTTAACCAGTGGGGGGCAAAATCTCTTATCATTTTTGCAAATTAAATAAAAACATATGATCATTTTTTAACACACAGAAAGAGGCTCTTCCAGACCCAAACAAGAGAAGGGTCCTGAAGCTGAAGACTATTAGATCAAAGTTCTAAATAATCTGAGAATTAGAAGGCTTAAAGCAGTTTGAGAGTCTTAATTTAGAATCAGATTTATAGATCTGGAATTAGACATCAATTAGTTTAACCGCTAGTTTTGCACATGAAGAAAATAAAGCCAAATGAACTACTGAGGCTTTGCCCAGGAAAGTGGCAAAATGTAAAACCCTTAAAAGTAATAATAAGGAAATTTAAGCAATTGAGAGAGCTCCTCAGAATAGGGGCTGAGCCAGGACCACAGATTCCCTACTTATCAGGTTCACAGTCTGTACAAGGAAAACCTTACTCCCGTTATAAAAACGACCATAGGCAGCGAACATGCTGATCACAATCAAGCTTACTTATTTCTCAATTATGTACTAGAAAGGAATAAAGTTAGGTATCTTTTAAAATATTCTAGAACTTTTTCTTTTTACTAATTCAGACCCTGGCTAATAATTTAGTGTGTTTTAAGGTTGCCTGATATTTTATTATAAAATGAACTTTTGGGGGGCATCTGGGTGGCTCAGTCAGTTAAGCATCCGACCCTTGATCTTGGCTCAGGTCATGATCTCATGGTTTGTTAGTTTGAGTCCCACATAGGGCTCTACTGACAGCACAGAGCCTGCTTGGAATTCTCTCTCCCTCTCTCTCTGCCCTTACCCCTCAAATGCTCGCTCGCCCTCCCTCTCTCTCTCTCTCTCTCTCTCTCTCTCTCAAAATAAATAAGTAAACTTAAAAAATACTAATGAAATGAACTTTTTCAACAACCAAACACACACACACTCATTCACTGGAAATAGATAAAAGGAGTCTCATAAACCCATAATTTCTGCCAGCTTAAATCACTGGTTTCCATTTGATATATTTACTTCTGGTTTATGTTTAGTATTGCTTTCAACGTAGTATAAAGAATTTTGTATTCTCTTTCTCACTTAATATTATGTCATAAATATTTTATCTTGTTTTACAATTTTAATAACATTAGAGTGTCTCATTGTAAGGTATACCATAATTTACTAAATTATCACTGGTCATTTAGGTTGTTTATGTATTTTTTCTATTACAAGTAACGCTGAGATAAAGGACATCTTTGTGCAGATCATTTTCTCAGTTTTTAGACTTTAAGAATAGATTTTTGGAAATGGCATAATGAGGTTAGAGTATGTGAATTTATTGTGGCTTGAATGCATGCTATCAAAGAGTTGTCCAAAATGGTTCTGCCAATTTACAATTCCACCAGTTATATATAAAAGTATTAATTTCATGATATCCTTTTCAAGTTACATTCATTTAATAAAGGGAGGGGAATAATCTTTGATTTCTATTTAATTTCAATTCTTAGATTTATCATTTTCATGTATGTTTCTTATTCTTTATGAAGCTTTGTCACTGGTTGTGAATTGTTCCTTCATATCCTTTGTCCATTTATCTCTTCCTCCTGTGATGTTTTACTTATGAATTTCTAGGATATATTTAGATAGCAAAGATTTTCAATTTGCTATAGATGACTTTCCACTGTCGCCCTTTGTACTGTTCTTTATTCTGAAGCTCAATTTTGGTGTAGGGAATAAATCAGTTGATTTATAATAGAGCTTAAATCGTTTATTGACTTCCACTAATACTCTACTACTCTATGAAGCAGCATACAAAATTCCAGATTTCTTTTCTCCATTAAGCTTCTTTCAGGAATATGAGAAATTCATTGAAGCATACCTGGCTGGCTCAGTCAGTAGAGCATGCAACTCTTGATTTTAGGGTTTTAAGTTTGAGCCCCACATTGGGTGTAGAGATTACTTAAAAACAAAATCTTAAAAAAAATCATTGAGTACTATGTTTGCTTATAGGAAAATAACAGCTCTATGAAACCACAGATCTTGGGCAGGCTGCTAAATTGTTTCTATAAAGGTAGTTGTGTTGTTTTCAAGTTACCATCCTGTGTGATTAAAAGGCATACTTTTCAACACAACCAGGAAATGTGCCAAGTCAGACTTAAAAAATTGACAGGACATAAGAATTCAAAGGCAAGAACCACTTGAGGAGATGGTTAAGGGTGTCTTTTGAATAAGTGAAATGAAGTTCTTTTTGAAATATTTCAGTAGAACATTAAAGGAAAACAACTGGGTTCTATTTTATTAAGGAGTATTTTTCAGTCAAAACAATTTTTGCCTCATGAAAAGGTACAGGGGAAAGACTAACTTGAATATTCCATCCATATTTTCCAGGTGTCTCACAACTGATGAAACAATCTAACGAGGAGTAATGGAGATTTAAATGGATTTTTAACTAATCGTCTCATTTCTTGGAAGTAATGAATAGATTTTTTTAATAGACCCATTCATCTGCTATAAATGCTTTATTGGCAGTTAGCTTTTCCTTGTAGAAGTCTTTAAAAATTGTCTTCTCTATGATGTTGATAGGGAAGGATAATACAGAAGAGCACTTTTTAACCATAAATTATGGCATGAAAGGTCAAATTAAAATAACATGCAATGATGTATTATCAGTTGTGGTGGGAATTTCACAGCTGAGGAATTGGAATCTGCTCGTATATTTTTATCTTTCTTCCATGTCATCACTGCTCAAATTTTCCTCTTTTGTCTCTGTGCCAAGTTCTGGATCAGTTCATCAGTGCAATCTAATTCACTAATTTTCTCTTCAAATGACTTAATCAAGAGTTGGTCCAATCTATTGAGATTCTCATTTTCTGTTTCACACTTTTCCATTTCAATGGGGTTCCTCTTCCTCTTAAGGCTGACCCTTCTATCTGGGGCCCAGCAACAAGTCCCCTCTCCCATAGCCCTCCGTTAGCAGTTTATTGAGATATAATTCACATTTGCATACCTTTTACCTAAAGTGTACTGTTTAATGGGTTTTACTATATTCATAGTTGTGCCACCATCATCACAATCTAATTGTAGAACATTTTCACCACTAAAAAAAAAGAAAAAGAACATTTTCATAATGGAAAAAGAAACTACATTTAAAAAAAAGAAAAAAAAAAGAAACTTCATCCCCTTTAGCAATCATCCTTGTCCCCCACCAACTCCAGCCATTCGCAACCATGAACGTACTTTCTGTGTCTGTAGATTTGACTATTCTGGGCATTTCATAAAAATGGTCTATACAACAAAACACTGTGGTCTGTGACTGCCTTCTTGACTTAGCATAGTGTTTTTGGGGTGGATTATGTAGCATTCCTTCTTATTGCTGAGTTGTATCCCATTAGTATGGTTACATTACATTTTATTTTTCCATTCATTGGTTAATGGACATTTGAATTATTACCATTTTTTTTTCTATTTAAGTAATGCCACTATGAACATTTGTGACAAGGTTTTGTGTGAACTTGATTCTCTATATAAACGAAGGATTGGATGGCTGGATCTTAAAGCAACTCTATGTTCAACTTCTTGAGAAACTGTCAAACTTAAAACAGATGCACCATTTTACATTCTCAGCAGCAACCTATGAGGGTTCCAAGTTCTCCACATACTAGCCTTGTAAACTTGGACATGAAATTTAACTTTTCTGTGGAGTTAAATAATATAAAAGTACCTGCCTTATAGTTATTGTTGACAGGATGAAATGATTCAAAATAAAGTGGATCCATGCAAAGAACACAGTAAGGGCTATGTAATTTCGAGGGGGGAGGGGAGTGTTATTATAGCCTAAAGTGGAGAAATGTCATCATCATTCATTATAAGTCAAATTGCTTCCACCCCATTCCCTCCTTCAGTGTAGCCTGACCTAACTATGGCCTCCCGGATAGTTTGGAAGTATTATCCAAAGTAGCGTAATTGTCAGTGGACAATTTCTTCAATGTTGCAGAAGTAAACAAAGTCTCTACTCTTCTAGAATTTACATTTTAGTGGTCAGATAATCAACAAGTCAATGTGTAACTTCACTGAAGCCACGTCAATGCAATAACCTTTAATTCTGAATTCACTGTGGTCTCCAGCTAAGAATACACTTGGGGGAGCGGAGGCCTTTCTCTGCCCTAAAAGGAAGTGTACTTTCCAGACAGTTGGACCATATATTTTTTTAAAAGGGAAAAATCTTACGTCTGACACAAATACAAAATAAACAACTGACAAAGATTTTATTTATTCAATGAGGAAACCAGTAACCTGATAGAACCAGTTTAAAGGAGAATTTAAAGTACTCACTTATATTGTCGAATTGTAAATGGGAGATGAATTCACAATACAAAATGGCTTTCCTCATTTGAGAAGGGGTAAGATTCAGTGTCAAGTTCAAAGGACAGGAGTATTTCCTCTTCCTATTAGTTACCTACAATAGACAGTTTTACAGAGTTCCTCAAAGAAAGGTGGAGAGCCCACATAGAATGAGGATACCTAGAAAGGTGTGTCAATTTATGGCTGGTTTTTCACTTCAGGAGCCCAGTAATCTCTTGGTCCATTTTAACGTGTTTCCTAATTTTTCCCAATAAAAATCATTTATCTGTAAATACCCAGCAACGAAGCAGTTCTTCTACTTTATCTTATCTTTATTTTCCTCAATTCTCTTACTTCTTAGGTGCCTAACAGGTAGTATTTCTTTTCTCCCAACAAGAAGCCTTCAAAGGGAGAGAGCATGTAAACCTAAATTTGTTATCTTCTAAGTGGTCCCCAATACCACCCCTGCAGCGAGGAAGGCTCCAGAACCAGCATTAGCCCCACCCCTTTCCCACTGGCACCGCCCCCGGCCAGCCAAACAATCAAGCTGCGCGCAAAGGCCGAGTGAGCAGCCGCAGAGCCGTGACAACTCCGAAGCAGTTCAAGGCGGAGACACAGGAAAGTCCTTCGTGCCCGCTTTCCGCCATCAACCCATTTTGTCTCTGCTTCTACCCATTAAATGCTTCTTTTCTTGTCGCTCTCGTCTCCGGGATGGTAAACCACCAACCTCTCCCGAGCTATTCTAGGCCTGCGAGTCAGCCCTGGCTCTCACATAAGAGGCGGGGATCCATTAGCGCTAAGGCCAGTCGCACTTATGATTGGGCGTGACGTCTTGTTAATCTCCAAGTTTCTCCAATCAGGAGCCGAGTCCACCCAGCTTTCCGCTCTTCCATTGGCCTCTGTGCGGGGAAGGTGGAGAAAGAGGGGTAAACCGAAATCGCGCGAGAGCGGCTCCCAGTCCTTAGTGCGCAGGCGCGAATGAGCTAGCTGGGGTCGGGGGCGGGCTTGAAGACGCGTCGTTTGGATTTGGAGACTGTGGCAAAGCCATCTGGGTTCGACCTCTGGCCGGAGAACGTTTGTCGGGGGCCCAGCCTAGAACGAAGCCTCTGAGATTCCCGATGGTATCCATGACTTTCAAGCGGAGCCGCAGCGACCGGTTCTACAGCACCCGGTGCTGCGGCTGTTGTCATGTCCGCACCGGGACGATCATCTTGGGGACCTGGTATATGGTAAGGGCGGGCGGAGCGGGAGGATAGGGACCCTGGGAGAATGCGCATGAGCGGGAAGTGGGGGAGCCCGGTCTGAAACGTGGGGAGTGTTCACGGGGGGCGGGGGACCTGGAAAGGGGGTGTTGGGTGGGACGAGAAAGCGTGGGGGAGCCTCTTTCTAGGGTGTAGTAACTTTGAGAGAGGAGGCTGTGGCCTTGAATCGGAGTGGGTGGGTAGGAATGGGGAGACTCTTCCTTGTGACGATTACTGGAGAAAGGGGGTGGGGAGAAGCGGAGGCGTTGTGGGCTGGGGGAGGGGAGGGATGATGGTACTAGGATTTGGTGGGGGAGTTCTGGAAACTATCTGGTTTTGGTCCTTTTAGTACTTCCGTGATTAGAAAGAACCCTCTTCCATTTCTGCTCCTTGGAATTTTGTTCCCTACAAAACAATTAAGAGTGGATCTTGAGAAATTCAGCCCAGTTTCGACATTGTCTTACCAGAAAGGAAAGCGGAAGATCCAGCTATAACGCAGTTGCCTGTGGTTCTTGAGCCTTATTTTGTTATAATAATGTGTGTGATGTAGGCAGAAAGGCCTCTGTTGTGAATCTGTAGGTTCTCGTAGAGTCAGTACCTTTTGCCAGGATTTACACTCGATCTGCTTTTTCCTGCAACTACCCCCTTACCCATTAGACACTTTTTCTTTCAGACCCATTCCATTTTTTGACATCTTTATTGAGAGCTTTCTTTATTCTGGCTACATATACTAGCATTTCCTGGATTCCAAGATCTGTGTAAATCTATATCACAACCAAGTAGACAGGGTTATTGATTGGTGGTTCACCAGTAATACTTTTGTGATTTCCCACCGCCGTCTCTACTATTCCTACGCTTTGAATGTAATTATCACTGTATTGGGATCGCTTTAGGCTGTAATGACTTCACTGACGCTTTGACAGACTTCTACTGTTGAATTGATTTGCCGCTTTCACTAATGACTTTGTGATTTGTTGTTTTGGGTTTTATTTTTGTTTGGTTTGGCATGGAGGGTTGTGGCATTAGTGATATTGTACTGTTTCCGTTAACTTCTGTGAACTGCAAAAGAAAAGAAAAGCTTTTCACACATTCTTTTTTTGCCTTTCTGTGTTACGACTTCCCTAACCAGTGCCTTGAAATCATTAGTATTTGGACAAACACCAGATGAGAATAATCTTAGGTAGATACTATTTCATGGCCCACCCCCAGGGGACTATCTGACCCTCACATTATTTCTGACTGCCCTGTTTATTTGTTTTTATATAGGTTTGCTTTATTGATGTACAATTTAAAAAAACTTCAATAAGGATTTTGTTTCTAGGTTTATTTTAATGTTTCCTGTACTTTCATATTCAGAAATCTTAATCTCACTGGCATAATTATACTAAATTTCCCCTCAAAAACTGTGTTTTATATTTTACCTGATTTGTAATATTGGACATTAATCAGTTAATGCATGGTAATAGTATTGTATTTCTAACTTCCTTTTATTTATTCCTCATTTTGCTAGGGGTTTGGGTCTTCCATTTCTTTTGTTTTTCCTTAGCTCTTCCTTCCATTCCCCTAAGTGAATCATATAAGGGCCCTCAAGCCTCTCCCTCTCCCGTCTCCCCTGTCCCTAGAAGATAACCCTCCCTCCTACTGAAGTGGGAAGATGTGTCCACCGATTGGGACTCATGCCTGTAAACCTAATGGTCCTGCTTCTTCCCCGATCCTTCCCTCCATTCACCGAACAAAGGATTTCTAACTCCTCCTGAAGAAGGAAATAACCACCGTCCCAATTTCAACCATCTGAATGTAATTGGCAGTATTTCTCTTCTGGGCAGTTTTTCTTTTTTGGATGCTATGGGATCAGCTCACAAAAGTGAAAGGAATTGCAGGGGAAAATACGAATTACAAACTACAAAACCCGAAATGCAGGGAGCAGAACTTTAGTAAGGGCGTTTACTTTCCCAAAATAGGGAGTGAGGAGTTTAACTTTATTTCCTACCGGAGGCACTTGATATGAAATCATTTTACATCTCTCCCTTCTTCCATGCTTCAGTTTTCACAATTTTAGAAGGCTGCCATAGCTGTTTTTCATTGCATGGACTTTTAGGTTAACAGAACATTATAAGCTGCTAAAATCAATTAATCTGTCTTAAAGGGACTTATTGGTCATCTGCAATGTAAAAGGCTCTGGTAGATCTAGAAAAAGAATAAATCACAGGGACCATATGCCATTATCTACTCTATTTCTATTAGCTGCCACACAGAGGCACTCAAATGTTTCTGTCTTGAAGATTGTATCTGCACTTAAGATATTTTATGGTATGACAATTTTTGGAGCACATATACAAAAATGGAACTTAACAGTACAGTGGCAAAGAGGGGAAGGTGATCAGTAACATCAAATTCTAATTGGATGAAGGACTGGACAAAGGACATTGGTTTCATTGGTGACTTTCAAAAGTGTAACTTTAGGGGCGCCTGGGTGGCTCAGTCAGTTAAGCCTCCGGCTTCAGCTCAGGTCAGATCTCACGTTCGTGGGTTCAGGCCCCGCATCAGGCTCTGTGCAGACAGCTAGCTCAGAGCCTGGAGCCTGCTTCCGGTTCTGTGTCTCCTTCTCTCTCTGCCCCTCCCCCCTCATGCTCTGTCTCTCTCTGTATCAAAAATAAATAAAACATTAAAAAAATTTTTTTAAAAAGTGTAACTTCGGTACCATGGCAATATTAAAAAAAACAATTTCTGCCTAGTAGGGAAGGTGTGTAACCTTTTAGAAAACAAGACCCCCCCCCAGACAAAAGTGTAGTGTAATATCTGTGAACAGGGGCGCCTGGGTGGCTCAGTCGGTTAAGCGTCCGGCTTAGGCTCAGGTCAGATCTCACGCTTCGTGGGTTCGAGCCCCGTCTCGGGCTCTGTGCTGAGAGCTGGCTCAGAGCCTGGAGCCCGTTTCAGATTCTGTATCTCCCTCTCTCTCTGACCCTCCCCTGCTCACACTATGCCTCTCAAAAATAAATTAAAAAAGCATTAAAAAAATTAAAAAAAAAAGCTAAAAAAAATATCTGTGAACAAAGAGGACTTGTCCAAACAGTGCATTTTGTTGCTAGAAGCTTCTTTATTGAGACAGAAGTGGTATGGGATTGAGCGAGGTAGAATGTCACTTCCCTCCCCCAGTACCTCGTCAGGATACACCCTTCCTCAGTTTCAGGTGGGAGAATGTCTGTGATGACTGTCTGGGGTGAGGGGGGTTGGGGGGGGGGCGGCGGGCAGCTACTGGGCTTAGACTCTGTAGCAGTGAGTCATTGCTTTCTGCCAGCTGGTTGGTGGTAAGGCCATTCCAGCCCCATGGACTGAAGTATTAATCCTATGGTATCAGGATATAGAGAAGCCAGAGCCGGTTATATGCACCCGAGGTACCAGCCCAGAAATGTTAGCTTTTGGCCTTTTAAATTTGGAAGAAGCATGGGTGTCTTAATCCCTGGTCAAGTAATAACAAACTGCAGAATGAGCTCTACTTTAAATTCTGGCATTCCTAAAATTGTTTCCTCTATCATTTATTAAAGAATCGGAAGCCAGATGATTCCAAACGAGTTTGTTACATAGAAGTTCAGATGTTCATTGAATAACTGAATATAGTCTTAAAAGTGGGCTGAGGAGGGGTCCTCCTTCATGGTTGATCATGTGTTACGAGAATACATTTTGAGCATTTGTAATAATTTTTATATTTTGGAAAGATTTAATATATTGCCAGTTTTTCATGAATGTCTCAGCCGTAGATAATCTAAAGTTAGGTGACTGGGAGAGAGGTGAAGACAGATTTCCTCAAACTGTATTCTTTTCCAACCTCACCCCTGACTCCTTTAAGTGAGAGTGTGCCTGTTTATATTTTGCAGTTAGTATCTTTCCTCAAACACTTTCCTTGAGCCTCAGTACTTTGAGTACTTTGATAACGTGCTATTTCTTCTCCCCCAAATCACATTTTAAAAATATTAAGGAAATTTTCAAATCTAAAGAATAATGAGATAGTACCATCTCCCATTTACTCATCACCCAGCTTCAACTGTTAACAGCATTTTGCCAATTTCACTTAATTTTTTAATGGTTAGCACAGATGTTTTCTTGGTGAAGCTTTTCTTGTTTCCCAGCCAGAGGGATCTGCCTTCCTCACCGCGTACTTGGAAAAGTTTCCATATGCCACTTGTATGTACTATTAAATAGTACTTATTAACGTGATTACTAATAATTATCTTTTTATTTTTCTCACCCACAAGATGTTCTTGAGGGAGAAAGATGATAGATAGGTCTTTCTCTATAAAATGTGTTCACTAGCTACCTTGTTAATTAGAACATTTGAAGTGTTCATTAGACATTTGTTAAATTAATTGTCTCCTCCTAAAAACAGTAGGAATACCTCATTTGTAACTGCACACTTACAACTACCAGTAAACAACAGGAGGCTTCTCTGTATGTGAAACATTTAACAAGACCCTTGGAGGTTGGCCATTTTGATGTGTATCTGCTGGCAGCGCTCCGCTGACTGGCTCCCAGCGGAGGCTCCCCGGGCCTGGGAGACCCTTATCAGGATGCCTTGGAGCACACATGCTATTTTATAGTCACGGCAGACACTGGGTTGTGGCAGAATATGCTGTGGGAACCTAAAGAATAATGATTTAAGGCAAAAACCAGCCGCCAAAGAGTCTGCTGGGATGGGTGCGGGGCCGCGAGATGAGAACGCAAAGAGGAATTCCTCTTCGGAGCCCTAGTGCTTCGTGCCTCGTAACTGTTTCTTTGTAACAAGGAAAGTCTAACACATCTGGCTCTTGTTATTGTTTGTTTACTTATGCAAGGTGTACAGCAGGCTTGCAAAAACCATGTAAACCACATAATTTGACCCAGTAAATGTGCAAGACCCCTTCTACAGTGAATGGTATGTTTGTAGCTCATGCTGTTAACATGTTTGCTGTATTCTGTATCTTCATATTATGAGGCTTAGAAATTAATCATTATTTAAATTACATTTTTAATTTTTTCCTGAATGCAGTAAAAGGAAAAAATTGGGAATAAGTATCCTGAAATTGTACATACTTGCTTTTTTCAGAGAAATTTTATATTGCAAGGCTGTGAAGTTGATTTTATGTATTTTTTGAAAAATGCTATGCAGAACTTAGTAGAAGTATCGACTGTAATTAAAGGTAAATAGAACAGGACCTAAGTATAAGCACAGGGTAGGTCCTCAGTAGTGTCTTATAAGATCACAAGGATGAATATTCCAAGTTAATACTTTAAAATGTCAGTTGAGGTTTTAATGAATATACTGACCTAATGGTGCCAGAGTCCAGCTCCAGCAGGTCCAGGGCTCCCTGAAGGATGGACCGTGTCGGTGAAAGGGGGAAGGAATGAGAGCCATGAGTTTCTTTCTGATCACCAGGCAGGCATCACTGCTCTGACCTGAAAGCTTTATTTATGGAAAAAAAAATGTCGTCCCCCCCCCCCCCACAGAAGTGGCATTTGCCTTAGACAATGATTTCTTAAAAAAAATTTTTTTTAAATGTTTTTTATTTATTTTTGAGAGGCACAGAGAGACAGCGCAAGCAGGGGAGGGTCCGAGAGAGAGGGAGACACAAAATCTGAAGCAGGCTCCAGGCTCTGAGCTAGCTGTCAGCACAGAGCCCGATGCGGGGCTCCAACCCATGAACTGTGAGATCATGACCTGAGCCGATGCTGGTTGCCCAACTGACTGAGCCACCCTGGCACCCCGACAATGATTTCTGATGACAAATTCTTTTGGCATGTAAAAATTTCCCAGAACATAGATTGGTAGAAGACTCCTGCATAATCTTTATCAATAGTGACTGATGTAGGCGCCCCCTGCGCAGAGCTATTTAACTATGGCTGTATTGTGTTTAGCAAAGAATAATTTGCTGAATTGATTTCAAAGTGATTTCCATACACAAAATCTGTAAGGTTTCAGTAGATATATCTGATTGTTCAGTTATTAATTCACCTAGTTTTATTAGCTCCCACTCCTGCCCCACACACTAGCCAAAACCCAGTGCAGTAAAAATGGACACCCCCCCCCCCAAAATCAGTCTTCAGCTGGGGAGCCAGCTTGCAATATGATTGTTTTTTGTAAGATCTTCCCAGAGTTGAAGGATAAACTGTCTTGCTATCGAGCAGTGGAAGGGAAAAGGTATGTTACTGAACATATTTACTTGAACAGTCAAGTGTAAACATGTTATATAATAGCTGCTTCTGGGAAGACGTCAAAACAGGAGCTGCTTAGGGATTGGTGAGAGTAGCCATGTGCTAAGCAGCAGGCGGCCTTGGAAGCAGGTTTGTGTCCTAGCTCTGACCTCCGTCCTCTGTGACGGTTATTCCACGTGCTGAAACTTAGTTGCCTCGTCTGCAAATGGGCTTCAATAATACTTCAGCAGGTGGTTGGGGGGAGTAAGTGAAATAATACACTGTGTTTGACTATGCCTGGTCTGTAGTACACTCGCAGTAAATGTCAGTTGATTCTGAATTCGATATTGTTTGGATCTCCTAACCTTATTGAATGATAAAACTTGGGTTGAATGTGAAACGCCTTCCACTGATTAACTCATTTATCATCCAGAGTGGATAGGCGAGAGCTATGAAGTAGCGTTTATCTAAAGTCTTGTCGATGATTAGGCTTTAATGTATCGTAAAAGTATCCAATGTCGGATTTTAACAAAGGGAGGAGGATAGGTTTCTTAAAACTTCTTTAGATAGGGAAGCAACTTGTTTAGATAGGGAAGTGGAACTCCAATCTTAGGTGGTTTTCTATATTGAATCATTAACAGGACCGAAGTTTTTGAGCACTTCCTGGAAGCAGTGCCTCCTGGGATACTACAGGGATTCTTTAACCACTAGAGGCATAAATAATTACGGCTGTAACTAGGAGAACACACCAGATACTGTGATGGAATTTCAGCAGGAAATTTGACAAAGTCTCAAGATGTTTTTCTGAAAGTGATAAAGAATTTTGTTCAAAAGATTGCTGATTAATGGGAAGAGGACAGCCTCCGGATGCCTCCTGTGCTTGGCCCGGTTCTCTAGTGACTGAGATGGAGACACTGATTACATGCTGATCATATTTTTAAATGCTGGAAGCTAAAAAACAAGATAGTAAATCTGTAGGGTGTCTGCCAGAAAAATCTTGACAGGCAAGAAGATAATAAGATGAAATTCCATTGCAAAAGTATGAGGGCTTGTGCTTGGACCTCTGAATCCAACTAACTGTTGGGGTTCAGGTGGCAGCTTAGGATCAAGTGTGAAAAAGAATGAAGGTGTTAGGGAATTGCTCTCATGTAACATTCAAAAAATTTATGAAGCCAGTGCGAGTTGGGCTGCATTAACCGAAATTTGTTAGCTTAGGCTCTAGCAGCTGAGATCCTGGTGTGCTGTGATCTTAACCTCATTATAATGGTATGTCCAGCAAACTGGAGCATGTGTGCAGAGGAGAGCAGAGAGGATTAGTGAGGTAGGCCTCACGGATCACTACATTCCTAACTGGTGGTATTACATAAGTAATAGTGGATGAACTGTAGCTTCTTCAAACTCAGAAATTCTCAGAAATTCTGAGATTGGTGTATGAATAAACATGACTCTGACCGTGAATAATCTGTAATGATTCCTTTTCATTGTTTTGCTATTTTGTTGATATGAATGCAAGTTTGGGCAACACCTTTTCTCTGAAATGATTAAGTTTATACTTTAAGAAGTAATTATTTTTCAACTATTCCTTTATGGTATTGAATACTATTTTATCTACAGGTTAATCTATTATATTCTGTTTTTGTTTCTGCAAGTAAAACAGTTTAAATATGGAAGACATATCTAAAGATTGTGCTGAAGACTATTTCCTGATTAATAATGTAACTGATAACATTTTATCATTCACAGGTGGTAAACCTATTGATGGCAATTTTGCTGACTGTGGAAGTAACTCATCCAAACTCAATGCCAGCTGTCAACATTCAGTATGAAGTCATTGGCAATTACTATTCATCTGAGAGAATGGCTGGTATGTTTTTAGTTGAAAATATCTCCTGTTAATTACACACACACACGCGCATGCGCGCGCACACACTATATAGAGAATCAATTCAATTATGTAGAAGTTATTCTGTTTGCTGAGGCATAAAAGTGTTTTTGTGGGTTTTTCAAAGATATTCAGAATTATAATTGACCACTTCTGCCCAGAAAATGTTATGGACTACTAGATTTTTGGGACATACACATTGTACACCTTTGATTCCTGTCTGGTGCTGTGGAGATAAGGAAAGAAGAAATTACAAAAAGACTTAGCCTTTGAAGGGCAGCTGGCAGTTGTAGTAGAGGATGGGAGCAAATAGGCTTTAGGGAACATGCGGAATACGAGTTATGGGACTATTTGGTGGTATCTTTGCTCAGGGTCACAATTGTAAATATATTTCTATATTAGAAGAAGAAAGACATGGTTGGAGTTAAAAATCGAAGACATTCATGTAAATTACCTCTTTAAACTTGTTTATTCTCTGATAGCATTTTCATTATTTATCTTTCTCTAAAGTACAGGCGCAGGGGTGCCTCGGTGGCTCAGTTGTGTCAGACTTTGGATCAGGTCATGGTCTTGCAGTTTGTGGGTTCGAGCTCTGTGTAGGGCTCTGTGCTGACAGCTCAGAGCCTGGAACCTGCTTCAGATTCTGTGTCTCCCTCTCTCTCTTCCCCTCTTGTGCTCTGTGTCTCAAAACTGAATAAACTTTGAAAAAAAATTTTAATAAACTTAAAATATAGGTTCAGACATGTTCTAGTTAACGTTTTATAAATAGCTAGAAATTTAATATTTGAACAGAAGATTATGTCTTAAACTTTGAAGTGTAGTTTTTGCATGTTGATTTTTTTTTTAAATTTCACTTCAGAAAAAAGTTCTGAGTTCTCATGTGTAAGTTATATTTATAATATTATAGGATCTAAGTTACCATGTTTTTAGTTTTATTAGCTTTTACTATAAATTGTTGAGCTTCATTAAATTTGTGATCTTCTCATAAACTTAAGTTGTTTTTAACGAATCTGGTTTTGAGGGTGCCTGGCTGACCCAGCCATTAGAGCAGGTGACTCTTGATCTCAGGAGCCCCATGTTGGGTATGGAGCCTACTTATAAATAATTAAATAAAAATTGTTTGTTAATTCAAATAATTCACCATCCACAGGGCCAGCTGCTGCTTCTAGGGTTCAAGTAGAGTTCAGCATGAAAACACTTAACAGTTGTTTCCACTGTGCTTTTTTTAAGTGCTTTAAAAAAATTTTTTTTAAGTTTATTTATTTTGAGAGAGAGACCGTGTGAGTGTAGGGGGTGGGTGCAGAGAGAAGTTGGGGGAGAAGCCTACGCAGGCTCCACACTGCCAGCGCAGAGCCTGATGCAGGGCTCAAACTCACAAAAGTGCAAGATCATGACCTGAGCCGGAATGAAGAGTGGGATACTTAACCAACCGAGTTACCCAGGCGCCCCTTTAAGTGCTTTTTAAAAATGTGCCTACTGATTTCCATTCAGATCTTTATAATCCTTTAATTACGTTGTCAAATGTGGTAAAAGAAATACCAAGAGCATATTAGAAACCTCCCTTCTGGCATCTGTTTTTCCTTCTTAAGTAGTCTATTTCTCTTTCTGTTTAAAAACCAAGGTACAATGACGAATAAAACTTTAGTTTTTAATGGCTGTTTTTGGTACTTTAGGCTGCAAAGTTATATAAAACCTGCTAACGTCAGCATTTTTTCAGCATGCAGTGCCAGCTTGTGTTACTCTTAAAATCAAAGGTGTAGGAAAAGATTTATGGCTGTTGACATTCTTGTAGGTCTGTAGGCCTCGTAGGCTGGAGCTGCAGGGGGGAGGCCCCGGGTTTGACTGCGTGCTGCCTGAGCGCCGAGGCCGCCGTAGAGGGAGTCAGACGTTAGCATACTTTTGTCGATTATAGTTCTGCCAAAGCCCTTATTCTTGAGCAACTATAAAAATGTTTAGTTCTTGGTCATAGGGTGGTTTGTGTCTCCTTGGAAGTGGAAAGTTGACTCTCGCACAGACTCAGTGTTATGACGACAAGTTAATTTCTGATCATTGGCCTGCTGGCTGATTGTAAATAATGAGGTTTGTGGTTAGTCAGCTCAACAAGATATGACCCTCAGTATAAATGACTTGCTTCTGCAACATATACAAGCTGTTTTTCAGAAATGAATTTAACCTTATTTATATTCACCTTGATAGTGGTTGGACACTTGGGGCCCCCTGGAGGAGCTTCTTGGTTGTGGTGAGGTTCATATCTGGGCATTGAGCCCTCATATTTTGTTTCCTTTATTGACTCACAAATATTGGAGTGTCTTGTTCTAGGTATCATATATGTATTTTTCACCCATTATCCCATTTCTCCCCTTTTTTGTTACAGGATATCTAGAGGGCATCCTATATCCTCTAGAAAAATTTAAAGAGGGCTTTTTAACTTAGTGCCAAATATCGATGATATTTATATTTCCAAGTGACAAGATGATACATGCATTTATCTAATAGTCTGAATATTCAGCAGTTATTCTAATTATCCATCATTATTAGTGCCCGTGTCAAAGAATTAACTATATATCTGTGCTAAGAAACTCTAGTCAAGTGTGGGTTAGTATTGCTGAGATTACTCAGGTGTTTAGTGAGACATTTAATGAACTTGGATAATGTAGAGGAAGGACATGACCTGACAGGTGAAGAACACAGAAGAAAATGGGCTTGTAAAGTAGTAGAGAAATCACGGGGGAAGAGCGGGGAGCAGGGAGTTCACACGTTGGGAGGACAGAGAGAAGGTTCGTGGAGAACCTTGAGCCTCTGATTGTCTCTGAGGCCAGAGGGGGCAGCTGTAGCCCTCTGTTTAATCTGTCTGTGCCTTCTAAGCAAACCCCAGCCTTCCCCTCCTGTTGAACCCTGCTCCTCTCACAAGACTCAGCTTGTGTCATTTCTTCCATATCTTTTCCCTGACTCCCCAGGGAAAGTTAATCCAATGTGGGGCTTGCCAGGTTGGATTATCATTATCTGTTTGCATACCTTCAGACTCCCAGACTCTGGGCAGAGAGCTGTCTCCTTAGCAGAGTGACTGGTTGATGATAAGAGTCAGTGAGTTGTAGCGGTTTAATAAGCAAGAAAAACAAGGGTGTGAATTCCTCAAAACTTAATGCTGAGACGGAATTTTTTTTTTTTTTTTTACTCTCTAGGCATTAGGTGTTTTTCAGGGCCATTTTGGACAATATTTTAAGCTAGCTTTAAAATGTTATTTTGTCGGAGCACCTGAATGGTTCAGTTGGTTGAGCTTCTGACTCTTGTCTTCAGCTCAGGACATGATTTCATAATTTCATGAGTTCCAGCCCCACATCATACTCTGTGCTGACAGTGCGGAGCCTGCTTGGGAATCTGTCTCCCTCTCTCTCTGCCCCTCTTCTCTCTCTCTCTCAAAATATAAAAGCAAACTTAAAAAAACCCTAAAGAACATTATTTTGTCATGAAGAGGTTTTTTTGTTACTAAATAGCTTAATTAGACTTTTGTTTTTGTTTTCTTAGATAATGCCTGTGTTCTTTTTGCTGTCTCTGTTCTTATGTTTATCATCAGTTCAATGCTGGTATATGGAGCCATTTCTGTAAGTATCCTATATTCTCAACTTTCAGAGTTTGATGTTTACTGAATGATACTTAATATTTTATGTTCGTGTTGTAATACTGTGGTTATTTTTTTTCTTCAGTATCAAGTGGGTTGGCTGATTCCATTCTTCTGCTACCGGCTTTTTGACTTCGTTCTCAGTTGCCTGGTTGCTATCAGTTCTCTCACTTACTTGCCAAGAATCAAAGAGTATCTGGATCAGTTAGTAAGTGTGTATGCTAATTAGACATTTTTTCTTCATTTTAAGTAAAATATTTACATTGAGCTTTTGAGTCAGCTTTGGGTGCTATTTTTATTTTAATCTACCCTATTTATTTTTTAAAGGGTTTCAAGGGGCGCCTGGGTGGCTCAGCTTAACCCGCTTCGGCTCAGGTCATGATCTCACGGTTCGTGGGTTTGAGCCCCACGTCGGGCTCTGTGCTGACAGCTAGCTCAGAGCCTGGAGCCTGTCTTCGGATTCTGTGTCTCCCTCTCTCTCTGACCCTCCCCTGCTCACGCTGTCTCTCTCTGTCTCTCAAAAAAAAATAATAATAAATAAATAAAAGAGTTTCAAGATAATTATTGCTGCTCTTAACTACCTTGTTAAAACCAGTAATATACATAGGATATTTTCTTACCATACCATTTGGATATTCTGTATTAAAAGTCCCTAAAGATGGCTCATTCATTTGAGCCTCTGATCTTGGTCTCAGCTCAGGTTGTGATCTCATGGTTCATGAGATCGAGCCTCACATTGGGCTCTTCACTGATAGTGGGCCTGCTTGGGATTCTCTCCCTGCCCTCCCCCACCCCAATCAATACATGTTTTAAAAAGTCTCTAAAGGTGGATATCATAGAACTTAAGGAGTAGTTCACCTTTTGTTTTGAGTGTACCGGTACTGTAATCACTTGGCTATGCAGGTTCCCCCTTTTGCCCAAAAGTGCATTCCTTTAAAATCTTTGGCAAGCTGAGATGTTGTAAATGTTTGTACCCAGACCCCAAAAATAGTCTTAGTCTTTTCTGATACCCAAGGGCACACCTTGTTAACAGATGCACAAAATAAATTGAGGTAAAGCTCAAAGGCTCCCACACCCAGTCGAGAGCTGTGGAGGCTGGATGTGAAGCTGCTGAGTGCAGCCCCCAGGGGAGGAGCTTGGCGGGGCCCCGTGCTGATGGGGTTTGTGCCGCCTCCACAACAGCTTGCTACAACGCAAACGCTGGATGCTGTTTTTGCTTTTCCCCTTTTTTCTTTGCAGGCATCTGTAGCAAATATTTGAGTGCTTACTCTATTCTTCTCTGTATTTGAGGCAAATTGTTGGCGAATGGTGTAGATAAAAGCATAAACATAACTTCCTCTCTCGAGGAGTAGACGTCAGTTGGAGTTAGTCAGTTGGAGTTAAGACGTAAAGATGTTATCTGTGTTAATGAACTATAATAACTAACATGACAGCATTAAGTAGGAGCTTAGATTAGTGCCATATGATGGAGGGGTAAGGAACCCTCTGGGTTGGAGTAAGGTCTGGAAGGAGGTGTGCGGTCCAGATAAATGAAAGTTCATTTCAAAAATGCTGTCGTTAGGAATTCTCTCTCCACTTGGGCAGATTTCTTGTCTATTGTATGTTGTGTACCACCACGTTTGTCATTCATTCAGAAAACATTTGTTGGTTGTTTCTTCTGTGCAAGGCACTTTGCTAAGTTCTTGGGATACATCATTAGAACTTACTTGCTAGTAAAGGAATTGGAAAATTGACAATTACTGCAATAAAACTGTGAAGGAGAAGTATTGGCTGAGTGAGTGGATGCCACACCGGTGTCAGACCTGGGCTGAGAAGGAAGACTTAAATTGCACTCAAGAGTCTAGTAGGATTAAATAGGGAAAATACAGGAGCAAATGTCCCAGGTCAGAGAGAGAGAGCCCTTGAGGCAGGAGGGAACCTGGTGTAGTCAGAGGACTAAAAGGGGATCGTCCGTGGTGGCTGCCACAGAGAGAAAGGGAGGGAGGCAGCACGTGATGAGCTGGAGAGAAGTGGCGGGGGCAGGGCCTGGTGTCCTGGTTGGCTTGGTCAGAAGCTTCCTCCTTCTAGGTCTCTTATCTTGTCCTGTCTGGCTGACCACAGTGCAGGCTTTCGGAAGGAAATCTATAGCATTCCCGATGAGCTGGCCCCATTCCGTTTTTGTCCTTTTATTTATAATAAAGGCTTAAAGAACGGTTTCATTCCAAGGAGACACTTAGCTGGGCTTGGAGTTGGTGTGTGGATACTTTCTTCTTTAGAATGAATTGTTTTTACTTTTCCTTTTACAGCCCCCAGTGGTTTCTCCACTCTGTTGTTATATTCACTTGGTCTCTCAGACTGACAAGTACTTTCTCTATTGGCCAGCTTCTGAATCGTAAATTATTCTTTTGTAAGGCCCTTCTGCTGGAAACTAGCTCAATGCCGTACATTCGTGGCAAATGCTAAATAACTGTTTGAGGAAATAGTCGAACCCTTCACAATGGAACATAGTAAGTCTGCAGAAAACCACAGAGGCTCGCCTGCCTTGTAACCAGGGGCAGGCCTTCTTTTCACCCCTTTCTGATGAGCATTGAGACTGACATTTGACTTTTAAAAAGTTAATTTCTCCATGTAGGACTAAACGACCCATGGAACTTGATAAGTCTTAGCACTGTCTAACCTACCGGCTCAGGGACAGGTCTGTGGTCGCATACAGGAGATCATCTTTTTCCAAAGGCCAGAAAAATGTAAAATAGGGAAAAGGAAAGAGAATGAGCTCAGTTCGTACAGCAGTGTTGAGATGTGTTTTAGGTGTTTGGTAGTATGCGTTCATGATGATGAGGTGAGTTCAGTTCTGTTTATTAGTTTTTATTGGAATATCAGTTCTGACTTCGGAGCCTTTCTGTTTGTATTTTTAAGATGCTTTCTAGACTGTCAGAATGTGCGAACGCCGTAGCTGAATTAGGAGCGTATGTGTATGTGTTTGATTAGTGAACTTTATGGTTTAGAGCAGTTTTAGGTTAACAGCAAAATCGAACAGAAAGCGCCCCCTTCCCTCCCCCACTGTCCACATCCCAAACCGTAGTGGTGCCTTAGTTACAACTGGTGGACCTGTGTTGACACATCATTATCACCTTGGGGTTCACTTCCGTACATTCCGTAGATTTGGACAAGTGTGTAAGGATGTGTATTCATCGTTGTGCTATCCTAGGGCATAGTTTCCCTGCCCTGAATATCTTCTCCGCTCTGCCTGTTCACCTCTCCACCCCTTTTTTTTATAGCCCGATTTTCCCTACAAAGATGACCTCTTGGCCTTGGACTCCAGCTGCCTCCTCTTCATTGTTCTTGTGTTCTTTGCCTTATTCATCGTGTTTAAGGTGAGTTGCTGACTAAATATGTGGACTGTGACACTGTCCGCCTCAACCTTTTGTTGCCTTTTCTCCTCCTTGCTCACAGTGTTCATTCTGACATAGTAGTGAGGGTAGCACACAGATGATGTCCCCCTTCTTGTTTCCTGAGAGTCGGTGCAAATGCCAGGACCCTTCCTAAGTGTAAAGAACATCATTATGTTTTTGGAAGTAGTTCATCATTTGATTGAAAAATCTGTTAAAATTCCAAAGGTTCAGAGACAGAATTTCTTTGGCTGCACAGTGGTTATCAGACCTGAGTTGATACCCCAGTTCTAGTTTCTCTGTAAAACGATATTAATAAAACTTGTGATATTTAAGCGGAGGCAGGTTGTGAGAGGGCCTGGCTTGTGCTAGGTCCAAACGTATGTCCATTCCTTTCTCCGCAGAGAACATACCAGGGAAAGCATCAGAGGTCACCTTAATTTTAGAACACGTAGCCTGTTGAGTTTTCTAGCGTAGATAAATTTTGTTCGCATCCTTTTAGGCTTATCTAATCAACTGTGTCTGGAACTGCTATAAGTACATCAACAACAGAAACATGCCCGAGATTGCTGTGTACCCTGCCTTTGAAGCACCTCCGCAGGTGAGTGACCGTTTCCTGTGTTAAGTCTGCAGTCGTCCTTACTGATTATTCTTGGCAAGCCTCCATCCGGACTGCCTCGTCAGTGCCATGTGTGTGGCTTAGGGCACGAATGGCGTAAATCCACAGGAGTCGGCGTGTCCCAGCTGGAAGCGTGGCTGCGTGGGCGAGAGACCGCTGCGCTGCGCTGCTCACTCGGTTTGACCTTAGCTGGACTCGGGGTAGTCTCACAGAGGGCAGCGTTTTGCAGAGGAGATCAGACAGGAGACAGCTGCGTGAACCATGCCAGGCTTGTGGCCTCTGGAACCTCTAAGGATGGCGTACTGTCATTTACAGCTTGCGTTGCTTTCAAAAAATATCCACCCCATCGGAAGGGGAGCTGATTTTTCTGCGGGGAGATGAATGCAGTGGGTTCCATGAGTCTGTGGGGAAGCCCACTTCCTGGGACCTTCTAGTTGCTGCTATGTTATCTCTCCAGACTTTCAACATGTGGAATATGTGTGGCCCTACAGGGCCAGCCTGTCATACTTGGAGTCACTTAGGTTGGAGTGCCACTCTTAAATAGATGTGCCCTTTATCCGAGAAGAAATGATATAAAAGTACCTGGCCCTTTAATTACAGGTTCTGGTGAAATTCAGGATCCAGCTTCTTAAAGAAGCTTCCTTTAGCATGGTGCCGTGGTGCCCAGAATGGGGCTGGCAGCCCCCAGGGCATTGGTTCTCTCTCCCTCACACTGCAGGGGGACAGGGAGAGCGGTGCCACCTCCTTCCTGCAGAGCGTCCTGGTGGTCTCAGGGTCGGTTCAGTAGCACAGCTCTGCCTTTCCTCCCTCCTGTCCCTCCCTCTTCAGCAGTCTTGGATCAGACCCCTCACCTCAGTTATGCTCAGGAACTTTTTAGCTAATAGTTTCTTCGGCTAAACTCTGACAGCATTTGAATTATTCCAGATAGGAATTCTTTAAAGGTGACTTAAGTCTGATTCAAATTTTTTGTCTCTTCAGTATGTTTTGCCAACCTATGAAATGGCAGTGAAGATGCCCGAGAAAGAGCCACCGCCTCCTTACATACCTGCCTGAAGAAGTTCTGCCTTTGTCAGTAAAGCCTATACCAGCTTCTTGTCTTGTTTATTTTACAGAATGCTGCAATACAGGGCTCTTCAAACTTGTTTGATATAAAATACAGGTTCCTTTGTTTTAGCATTTATTTTCAAACACTAACAAGCCTTTTGGATATCTATTCAAAGTTTTTTTTTTTTTTTTTATCTTGATGCCTATTACATTTTAATGGTTTTTGAAGACAATCTAGGTTAAGCAAGAGCAAAGTGCCATTGTTTGCCTTGAAAGGGGGGGGAGGGTTGGGGGTGTTCTCTACACATTTTCTTTTTAACTTTGCACTTTCTTCCTGTAATAGTTTGCATTTTGGTTATTTGCGGTCCTGGATACTTCCAGGAAGAATGACTTAAATATTCAGGGTGAATGAGTTGGGTATAAGATCTGAAGTTTTCAGCTATGAAAACAGGAAAAATCTATACCATTTTAACCTGACTGTGGAAGATGACGGTTGCACGTTTCTAATTTGTATGTGTTTCCATCTTTGTGATATGACGCTTTAATAAATCTCTGAAATATTACTGTTGTCATTTTTTAAAAAAGATTTGTTACCCTTTTTTTGGTAGCTAGAACCTAACATTTTTTATTACAATAAACTCAAGACTATTAGGATCTTTTGGTACTTTGAGACTACAATGCTAGATTTCATTTGAAAGCGTTTCAATAACACAAATATTTAAAACTATGGTGAAGATATTACTTGAATCACTGGCCAAAAATTAAGATTGATGGTTTGTTAGAAAAGTTATATGATGAGGGTAGCAAGCCATGGGTTTTCTTTAATATTAAAAAAAGTTTTTTAATGTTTATTTTTGAGAGAGACAGACAGAGCATGAGTGGGGGAGGGGCAGAGAGGGAGACACAGAATCTGAAGCAAGTTCCAGGCTCTGAAGTGTCAGCACAGAGCTGGACACACAGGGCTTGAATCCATGAACTTCGAGATCATGACCTGAGCCAAAGTTGAATGCTTAACCGACTGAGCCACCCCGCTGCCCTGCAAGCTGTATTTTTATGTAGAGATCATTTAGTAGTTAGGTAATGAGTTCATCAAGAATAATTCAAGATAGAGGAGGGGGAGAAAGTAATTCTAGGTTAGATGTGTCTGTTGACCTTCAGAAGGGAGCCAAAGAGAAGACAAGCAAACAGTGGCTTACAGACCAAACGA
>NC_043703.1:150459083-150477770 GCF_006229205.1 Suricata suricatta
TATTTAGATATTAACCAAACAATAGCTATTTTTTAATAGTGGGATCACATCAAAATGTGACCACATCAGGACCCTGATGTGGTGAGGCCCCTTTTAGGGGTGGGGCTGGTGCTTGCCTGCCATCCACAGCCAACTTAGCGAGCCCAACGGGGCATTGTTCTTCCTCCTGGCGTGGAAGTGGCCCATCGTGACCTTTAATCATGACTTCATTTGATGCAGCTTTATCTTCTGGAAAAGGACACCGGCCTTGGGGTTTATAGAGGACAGTAACAATGTGTTAATCCCAATCATTTCCCCTAAGGAAGGGGAAAAAACTTAGGATTGTTAAGGGGTCATGTTTCCAGTAAAGGGAAATCTGTTGTCACAGAACAGTTAGATATTCTAGTCAACATGCCAGAAAATGTTTGCCTTAAAAGGGTAACTTTTTTCCATCTGCTAGTTCTGGAGAAAAACAGTAGTTTAGTATACTGTTTGATTCTAAAATTCAGGTAGAGATAACATTGAAGATAAACGTTTAAACATTTGACATTTTTTTTAATAGGAAGTAACTCTGCCTTAATTAAGTAGCTCATAAATGTCAGCATTCTGACTTCTAAGTTTGACACTCCCTTTGAAATTCCCACAAAAAAGTCTCTTGAGATCCTGATGCCCTCCTAAATCCTTAAGTCCTGTTATGCTTTCTAACGTTAGTTTTGGTTTTTGTCATCCAGCATTGTTGACTACCCAACGTGTTGGCTTTTGCAGCTTTTCATGGCGGTCCGCCAGTCTTCAACATCTGCAGTTTGCTTCTGTAGCTTTTCCATGTCCATCTGCTTTTGTCCACTCTGCTCTGGTTTTGGCCTTCTGCTGCATGTTCTTGACGTTTACTTCTATGAATGTGGCTGTAGAAGCTCCATCATTTGAGTGAGGCCTATCAAACAGAACTCGGGTCCTGCGAGGCCCTTGTAAAACTGAGCTCACCGGAACGTGTGTTTTCCCTGGCACCATTAGCACATTTGATGCAATGGAAGAAGCATGGTCTTAGGGATGGATTGTCTGTTGAGTTCAGTACCCAGTTCACACTCTGTAGCCTTGAGCAAATGTTTAATTCAACCGATATATTTTGAGAGTGTATTTTGTTCCAGGTACACGAGATGTAGAGATGGGCACAGTAGTAAAAATTCCCTGGTCTCCTTTTAGTGGGGAGAGACAGACCATTTAAAATTATGTAGTAAGTTAGTGATAGAGCTATGGAAAGAAAAAAGGGGAATGGGGTGGGTACAATATTTAAGATGTCAGGAAAGGCCACACTTAGAATAAGGTGATCATGTGAATGAAACCTGAAGGGGGAGGAACATCTTAGAGGGAGCTGCAGGAGCACCTTGGAGGGTTCAAGGAATAGCCAGCTTGAGTGAAGAGGGCAGAAAGGGAGAAGCATGGAGAGGGTCGGTGGTGAGCTCAGGGAGGCTTGGCCACTGCGTGTAGCTCCTGATGACTTTTAGGAGGAGGGGAGCCCACTGGGGGTTTCCAAACAGAGGAGAGTCCTAAAATGACTTGTGGTGTAACTTCTCTGAATCTTTTCTTCTCTTAGGAAAAGACTGATGGCTCAGATGTGTACAATTCACATGCAGGATCTAGAGTGCCTAGCACACAACAAATCGACACGTTGTATTAGAGAAATTGTTGAGAAACCAGATACTAGATTCAGACAGGCTTGGTTTTCAACTGCTGTTCTGCCACTGATTTACCATGTGAGTCTGGCCAAGTCACTTAACCTCTGTGAGCTTTAGCAGCAGCACATAACTTCATAAGAAGGCAGTGTGTCTAGTGCTTAGCGCAACAGCAGACCTTATAGCAGGTCCTCAAAGAATACATCCATATATGTTGAAAAATTTTTAAATATTACTTAGCTTTATTAGTTAAATTCTGTAAATTGGCCATTCTGTCTTTTAATCATTTGGCAAATGGACTACCCATGAATTAGCTTTGAAGAATGGTCTATTGGCAGAGGCCCATGGGGGGCTTGAGCCCACAACCCTGGGATCATAACCTTAGCTGAAATCAGGAGTCATACGCTCAACGGACTGAGCCACCCTAGAGCCCCATAAAAAAGAAGATAAATTTAAAAATTATGTGAACACCCATTCAGTTACCATTTCTGGTGCTTTTTATTCCTTTTGTAGATCTACATTTCCAGA
The DNA here is from genome assembly GCF_006229205.1 of Suricata suricatta. Lineage (NCBI taxonomy): Eukaryota > Metazoa > Chordata > Mammalia > Carnivora > Herpestidae > Suricata > Suricata suricatta. The sequence continues at coordinate 150,461,261 of NC_043703.1, forward strand.
TATCTGGTGTCATGTTTTAGCACTGAGTGTGGAGGCTGCTTAAGATTCTCTCTCTCTGGGGACTATGGGTGACAGGCATTGAGGAGAGCACTTGTTGGGATGAGCTCTGAGTGTTGTATGCAAGCGATGAATCATGGGAATATACTCCCAAAACCTAGAGCACATTGTATATACTGTATGTTAGCCAACTTGACAAATTATATATATATAAAAGATTCTCTCTCTCCTTCTGCCCCATGCTCAGCGCAAAGCCTTCTTGGGATTCTCTCTAAAATAGAAATTTAAAAAAAAATTATCTTCTTCTCTAAATGATAATTAACCGTGTAACCAAAACTAAGTGTCACAGAGAGTCAACACAAAGAACCTAGTCAGCATTCCTGAGTTACCGTCATTCCGCAGGTGGGAAGGCCAGGGAATGTAAATTAGGTTTCCTGATGTCTTGTCCAGATTTTGCGCTCCGTAACTGACAACAGATACAAAACTCCTTTCCAACAGACTAAAAACAGTTACTCTTTTCCTGATTTCCAGGTCAAAAACTATTCTTCTCCCCTTTCAGTCCTTCCTCTCTCCATTCCTTGCTCACACACCCCCTCGTGATAATATTTGCACAGCGCTTTACGGGTGTCAACTCTTCCATGTCTCTTTCCTCACTTGATCCTAAGAGCAACTCCAAGAAGTACGTAGGTCAGTGGTGGACATCTTGATTTTACAGATGCAGAAACTGAATCTCAGACCAGAGTTAAATTGCCCAGGGTGAGGGATTCATAGCTTGGTGACGTTAGGGCTGAAACTTCAATCTTCTGACTCTAGTGTGTGTTCTCATTCCATCAGCCCCAAACTGCCTCTTATGTGCCTGAATCCCATGTTGTTTGTGCATTCATCTTACTTCTCAGTTACTTTCTCATACACGCTGACTTTGTCCCTCGACATAGAATTTTAGGTTGTCAGGTACTTACTGTTATCATTCAGTGCTGTGAAGATGTTGCTCCACTGTCGGACATATTGTCTCTGCTGAGAAATTTTCTGTGATCCTCAAGTTCTTTTAATTTTTTTTGAGGGGTGGGGAGGGGTTAGAGGGAGAGAGCAAATCTTAAACTTAAAAAAAAATTTTTTTATGTTTTTAATTTATTTTTGAGAGAGAGAGAGAGAGAGAGAGAGAGAGAGAGAGAGAGTATGAGTGGGGGAGGGGCAGAGAGGCTCTGGAGCAGGCTCCAGGCTCTGAGCTGTCAGCACAGAACCTGATGTGGGGCTCGAACTCACAGAGCTGAGGTCATGACCTGAACTGAAGTCAGACGCCTAACTGACAGTCACCCAGGTGCCCTGGGAGAGAGCAGATCTTAAGCAGGCTCCACACCCAGCATGGAGCCCAACACCAACACGGGGCTCAAACTCACAAACCGTGAGATCATGATCTGAGCCCAGATCAAGGGGTGCTTAACCGACTGAGCCACCCAAGTGCCCCTTGCTCATTTTTTTTTTTTTAACTTTTGGTGAAATAATGTTCCTAGATTTTTTTTAAAGGTACAATGTGCATTTCAAAATGTAAGGTTTTGTGTGTGTGTGTTTCTTGTGCTTCAGGTTCATTGGGTTTATAGGTTTAATCAAGTTTCAATTTTTTTCAGCCATTATTTCTTCACATATTTCTTCTGTCTTCTCCTCCCTCTCCTTTGGGGATTATGTACAGCTGGAAAGATAAGGAAATCTTCCTATAGTGAAGTGATTTGAAATAGGCTTTGAGAATGGGACAGGATTTGAACTGGTGGAGATGAGGGTAGAGGACTTGATGACTTACTATTTTATGAGAGAGCAGAACAAGCATGAATAGGCGAGAGGAAGAGAGAGACCCCCAAGCAGGCTCTGTACTACCCCATGTGGAACTTGAACCCATGAACCACAAGACAGGACCTGAGCTGAAGTCAAGAGTCAGATGCTTAATGGACTGAGCCACCTAGGCGCCCCTTGAAAACTTATTTTTAAAAATTTTTTCAAAAATGTTTTATTTATTTTTGAGAGACAGAGAGAGACTGCACGAGCAAGGGAGGGTCAGAGAGAGGGAGATCCAGAATCTGAAGCAGGCTCCAGGCTCTGAGCTAGCCATCAGCACAGAGCCCGAGACAGGGCTCAAACCCATGAACCGGGTGTGAGATCATGACCTGAGCTGAAGCTGGACACTAACTGACTGAGCCACCCAGGCACCCCGATAATTTATTTAATACAAGGGGATCAAGAGAGGAAAAGAGGACACCGATCTTACGCCTGTGTGGCTGGGAGAATACTGTTTCCACCGGGGCAGAGATGAATAACAGGAAGTTTTTTAAAGAGGAAGATGAGGGGTACCTGGCTGGCTCAGTCGACAGAGCATATGACTCTTGATCTCAGGGTTTTGAGTTTGACCCCCCTGTTGGGCCTAGAGATTACTTAAAAATATTTTTTTTCTTAAAAAGGAGGAAGATGTTGAGTTCATTCTATGGTTGAGCCTGAGGTGCTTTTGTGAGCTGTGAGTAGAGAGTACAGCAGTCAAAGTTGTTAATGTCAGTCTATTGCTCAGGAACGGGATTGGAACACGGGGCACGCATTTGGAATCACCAGCACAGAGGTGGCAGTTGAAACCACAATGCATGGAATTCCTAACATTATGGCCATAGAAGAGGCCAAAGACGCCTGGTCATGGAGACATTTCACTTCTAGCAATTTATTATAATAGTTGTCAGCAATTCATAAAAGGAGATTCGTTGAAGCCCTTTTTATAATTGAAAACAACTAGGAACTACACATCCCACAATGGAGAGTTGCTTAAATATGTGGAATATACGATAGGATACAATACAGCCATTAAAAATGATGTATTAAAAGAACATGACAAAAAATGTTCACTTTACATACAAAAAGCAATAAGATCAATATACAGTGTGATATCATTTTTAATACAAACATATGCACATATAAGCAGAGAAAAAGAGGAATACCACATAGCTTACCTTCGGACAGTAGTGTTACCTATGGTCTTTAGTTTCCTTTTGCTGATCTACATTTGCTAAACTCTCCACGGTAAGTGGCATTACTTCTACAGTTAGGGAAAAATCTGTTACGATTTTTTAAAAGCTGACCTAGAAGAAATCTTGTGGATTTCTAGGCTGTGTGGAGGATGGGAAGCAGGAAAGGGAGTGGAAAAGGAAACAAGATGACTTGTGGCAGACCAGGGTTACACACCGGCTCTGCCAGAGGGCCTGAAGCCGGGGCACTCGCCAAAGCGGAGGTGTCTGAACTCCGAGAAGAGGCTTTGGATTTGGTGATCTGAGTTTTAGTGACTGCTCTTGAGAAGTGTGATGAAGGGGACAGTAGTCACTCCCTGGCTCCAGATGTCTTGTGACCATACAGTCAGTCCCTCAGAGGCCCGTCATGCACAGGGATCTGGCCTCACCACGCACCTTCTGTGCTGGGCGGCCTCACACTGGCCCTTGCATCGGATCCCTGTCCAGGCCTGTTGTCAAGACCATTAGAACGAGGATGTTACAACCCCCTCCTCCCCGCAGGAGGCAGTTACCTACAGAGATTGTTAAATGCAGATCCCTAGGCCAGCCCCAAACCATCTGAATAACAGTCTCTATCTGCCTTGTAAATCCTGAGTGTTAAGAATCTACCTTTTAATAAGCCTCCTGAGGGATTCTTCGGCTCAGTCAAGTGGCGGAACCTCTGTTTTCAGAACTGTGCAATAAGCCTCCTTCTCTTAGGTTTCTGGCACACAGAGTCAGAACTGAATCTGGAAGTTTCTGTAAATTAACACAAGTGTTTGGTTACACATCAGTAATTCCAGGATATGAGAAAATATCTCTTGGAATCCAACTGACCCCATGGCCTTGCATATGTCCTGGGAGCCTTTTGGAGCTGGGTCCCTGGTACACAACCAGAGGGAAGCAGGGGTGTGGCTCTCCCTGGTGACAACTTGTCAGAAGAGGCTTTCAGACACTATCCCCAATAGGTCTGCGCTGAGAGCTAGTGCAGCTCCCGCACTCACAGGCCCAAGCAGCCGGAACACAGAAATCAATCCACTGAGGCAGGCCACTTTTGAAGCTGGAAAGCTGTCAGATAGTGGTCAGGGGTAGGGGTGCCTGGCTGTCCCAGTCAGTGGTGCGTGTGCCTCTTAACCCACTCAGTTTTGAGTGTAAAGATTACTTAAACTAAAATCTTAAAAAAAAAAAAAAAAAAGGTCAGGGTTAGATGGGCCAAGGGGAGGGGCCACTGACAAGAATCAGATCAGGATTCAGAGGCCAAAGATTCTTACCGAGTCTAGAGAGGAGACCTCATGGGGCACCCATCCATCCATTATAAAAGGTACATAAAAGGTAAATGCTAGATTCTAGTATGGTTTCCAAGATTTGATGTAAAATCCTATTCCCCATCCACTGACACCGGCTTGCCCACATGACTTGCTTTGGCCAAGCACATGTGGGCGGGATCTGTGTAAGCCACTTACTTGAGAAATGTCAAGATCTGTCATCTGGTTCTGCCATTTCTCATTCCCTACCTTCACCACAAGACCAGCATGTTTCAGATTGGGTCTGCCTCTTGTCTGGGTGCCAGAAGGAGTAGGAAGTGGAGGGCACACCTGGGTGGCTCAGTTGGTTGAATGGTTGAACCAGCCAACTCTTGATTTTGGTTCAGGTCATGATCCCAGGGTGGTGGGATCGTGCCCCAGGTAGGGCTCTGTGCTGAGCGTGGAGCCTGCTTAAGATTCTCTCTCTCTTTCTCTCTCCTTCCTCTCTCCCCCACCTCACCTGAATGTGATCTCTCTTAAAAAAAAAAAAAAAAGAAATAAAAGAAAAGAGGTGGAGAAGAATTGCAGTTAAACTCTAACAAATACATAACAGAGCAAGAAATAAGCCCCTGAGATTTTGGGGTCATTACTACCGTGGCCCAACCTAGCCAGAGCTGACTAGTAAAGAAATCATTTTTGTAGGATTGTGAAAACAAAACAGTAGTATTCCAATGAATTTTTAAGGAAAACTACCCATAATTTATTCCTTAGCCTAACAAGATAGTTTTAATGCTTACATATGGAAATGCACTGAAACAGACCATTGCACTTTACGTTGCTTGTACACTTGGATTTCCTCAGAGAAGGAGTCCGGCGGTGGAGGAGGACCAACTCCCCACTAGAGGAGGCCGGAGGAAAGGGCTGTCTGTGGAGCCAGTGCCCAGCACAGAGCCACCTGCTGTCAGGCAGGGAAGTGAAACTGAGCAAAACTATTTCCTTCTCATCATTAGACCCTTGGAGAAAGTAATGCCAGGTTCTTTCTTTTCTTACACTCTATCATGCCTGTTTACTGCCCTGCCAAGGCAGGGATGAATTTCAGCTTCCTAAAGCCTCAGTCCCACCGCAGACTGGGAACCTGTGCCCCGGCCTGTGGGGTCATTCAACGGGAACCTGGAGGAGGGAACAGGTGAATGGATGGGACAAGAGACACAAAGAATGAGAGCAAGACAGGAGGTCTGATCAAGCTCTAACGTTTATTCAAGGGGGCTCATTATATACACAACCAGGGGGGAAGAAAACTGTGGGGAAGGGGAAAGAATGCTGAGAGAGGCAGTCAGTACCAGGAACCTGTCAAGACGGTGACAGATGGTAATCTCCGTTCCTGGAGTCAATAGTTATTTATGACCCTTGAGGAACTAACAGTTATTTACTGCTGTTTATTTTGCTGTAACATTCCGCTAAGGTTGGTTAGTTCTGCCTTAATTTTTCCATCAGAGTTTTTTTAACCCTTTGGCTCCCGGCATCTCTTCCCTTTTTATTTGAATTTAGATGAGGTGATCGGCAAAGTAAGAGGGGATTTGTTTGATGTTTTGCCTTTATGGCAAGTGGCTTTCACCAGAGGGGGGCAGGTAGTGAGCTGAATCCTCTGTGGTTTAGTTGTAAGCCCTTGGTGCCTTTTTGGGAGGAGAGGCAGGGCTGGAATTTTTAGATAGGACACCAACCTCTATGCAATTCAGGTATATCTCTCAGGGGACTCAGAGATGGACCAACGGGCCTCCCTCTGCAGTGCTCAGCCTCGCACCCCTTGTCTGGTGCCAGCACCCACCGGTGTGCATGTCTCTGAGCTCTATGCAGTTCCCGTAGGAATATTTACCTCCTCAGGTTCTGCCAAGCCTCTGTCGGCCAGATCAAGTCTATGAGAGTATATTTGTAGAGGCTTTGATGCCAGGGAGTCAATTTGTTGTTTTATGAATCTTATGATCCTGTTAAATATGAAGGGTCCCAAGGTAACCAACAATAAAAAGCTAATCAAGGGTCTTACAAGGGGCATCAAAAGTGAGAGCATGGAGGATTTCCACCAATCATCGGCGGCAGCAGCAAATTTTTTTCTCTGTAGTTCAACGTGGAGTTTGTGCAGTTGCTGGACTCGTGTGTCCACAAGGCCAGATTCATTGACGTAGAGCAGCACTCTTCCTTGAGGAACAAGCAGGTCCCTCCTTTTTCAGCGGTAAGAAGGTCCAATGCACGGTGGTTCTGTAAAGTAACTTGAGCAAGAGAAGTTATCCGTCTTTGTAAGGAGGCCAGGGATTCAGCGGAGGCCTCAACCGCCATGGCAAACTGTTGAGAAAGTTTGGAGGTAGTATAGAGAGAGTGCCCCAAGGCTCCGCCGGCCAGGCCAGCGGCGACCAGAGATGAGGCAAGAGAGATGCCGGCTACCAAGGGGAGGAAGGCTGCACGCTTTGATTTTGACTTAGGGGGTGAGGGTATGCTCCACCCTAGATACTCAGCAGGGGTAAGGAGTGTCAACTGAGGTCCCGATGTCACGGGAAGGCATAGTAACTCAGGACTGACGGTGTTAGAGAGATTTTTAGAAAGAGTGCCATTGCACCAGAAAAAGAACCCTTCGGGGGCTGTTAGTGGCCATTTAGGCGGAGCAGTCTGATTGCATAGATTGGTGCTGGCCCGTCATAGTAACAAAACGAGAACTGTTGTTGAAGTGGGTTTGGGAACAAGGACACGTCAAAAATGGGAGGAGGGGAAGGGAACAGGTCGTTGGTGGTGTTTAGGGCAGCGGGGTAGGGAACGGCCGTTAAGGGAGGGCGTCCTAGTGCTGCGCATAGGAAACAGGCAGAGATACTGCCAAGGCCTGTGGCGTTGATTATTGACAGACCTTCTCGCAATAGGGACAGCCCAAGAGAAGGGCTGTGGGGGAGAAAGCTGTGACTGTATACGGGCTTCCGTTTGTTGGATTTCTGCGTGGACAGTGGTCTGGACCTGAACATAGGATCTCCGAATGTAAATACGGCTACTAGGCCATGGTGCAATACCAGCCACATACATGGCTCCTTTGACTGGGGAGGTCCATCGTGGATCCAATGGGTCCCAAACGACCCAGGTATATCCTAGAGGTGTCTTGAAAAATTTATACCTCTTGTATTGATCAAGAATAATACCAGAACTTCTAAGAGTCCTAGCAGAGTGGATGTTACAGTAATAATAAGGACAGCCCACGTTTTTCTGTCTCCAATAATTTTTACAGTTGTACTGAGTCTGGTCCAACAAGAAGCAGAGCTTCGGATCCACCTTACCTGGTTCAGCTCTAAAGTCTGAAAAATTTAACATAATGGGGGAAGAGCACCCAGAGGCTGGGCAATCGGCGGTGGCAAGGACTGTGCTTCCCACTAGGATTTCATTTCCCCAACCATCTGACCTGGTCCAGTTTTCCGTCATGTAAAAATGCCAGGCAAAAGGAGATGTGGGATTAGCGGACAGTGTTTCAAACTTGAGTGTGGTCCATAGGATCGTCACAAGTAGGAGCCGCAGCCCCGTCTGGTTCGTCTGGATCATCATTTTTATCTGTGGGAAGAAAGGACAAGTCATTCTCAGGGAGGCAATTGCCCCCTGGGGTGGTTTTGTTATTTGTTGTTTTCACCAATCTTTCTGGCAGCCATCTGGCCATCTTTTTTTTTTTTTTGTCATAAATGCAGGTTGAGCCTCTCCCCCAGATAAGGACTGGGTCTGGTCCATTCCACTTGTGAGTCAGGGGATCTTTCCACATAACTGTGGCAAAGTCTCTCTTGGTTTCTGGACCCCAGAAGCGATCGGCTGCAGATTTGCCATGGGCATCCAGGCTAAGGAAATTGATGACAAATAGGGCATGGTGTAGGATGTTATTGGGGGAGTTTTTTTGCAGGTGTAACTCCCTTGTGTTCAATTTGTGAAGGGTATTTTTAATAGTTTGATGGGCACGCTCAACGATGCCTTGACCTTGGGGGTTGTAAGGAATACCAGTAATATGTTTGATTTGAAGCTGTTTACAAAAGGTTTGGAAATTTTGCCCAGTATACCCGGGGCCATTGTCAGTTTTAATAACCTTGGGTGCGCCCATGATGGAGAGACAAGTGATACATGAGCTATAACATTTTTTGAGGCCTCTCCAGTATGTAGCGAGGCGGAGATGAACCCACTGAAAGTGTCAATGGTTACATGAAGGTATTTAAGTTTACCAAATTCTGGGAGGTGGGTGACATCCATTTGCCAGATTTCATTGGGGGTTAAACCCCTGGGGTTTACGCCTACATGAGGAGTGGGTAGGAGGGTGACACATGAAGGGCAGTTTTTAACAATTTGGCGTGCCTGTTCACGTGTGATTTTAAAAAGTAAATGTAGGGTCTGTGCATTTAAATGATGAAGGGCATGACCCTGTTGAGCTGCTTCGACAGAAGATGAAAGGACTGGGAAAACTAAACGAGTGGCGTTATCAGCACAAGCATCTCCTTTGGAAAGGGGGCCAGGTAGGTCAGAATGGGCTTGAAGGTGGCCAATAAAAAAGGGTTGTGTCCTGGAGGTAATTAATTGTTGTAGTTGGGAAAAGAGAGGGGCAGCATTAGTAGAAGGCTTAATATAGGGAACTGTTTCAAGGACTGGAACCGATTGTGCGACGTATGCACTGTCGGTATACAGGTTGAAAGGAAGGTTGGGCAATTGTTGAAAAACTTGTATTAGGGCGCCTGGGTGGCTCAGTCGGTTAAGCCTCCGGCTTCAGCTCAGGTCAGATCTCACGTTCGTGGGTTTGAGCCCCGCGTCAGGCTCTGTGCTGACAGCTCAGAGCCTGGAGCCTGCTTCCGGTTCTGTGTCTCCTTCTCTCTCTGCCCCTCCCCCTCTCATGCTCTGTCTCTCTCTGCATCAAAAATAAATAAAACATTAAAAAAAAAAAAGAAAAACGTGTATTAGGGCAAACAGCTCGACGAGCTGAGCCGACTGATATGGGGAGCAAACAGAGTGGGCTTGCCCATTGATAACATAGGTAGCAATCCCATTGGAAGAACCATCAGTAAAGACCACAGGGGCATTGGGCAGGGGCTGATGTGCAGTATTTTTAGGGAAGATGAAAGGGTGGAGTCTAGCAAAGTGGAGTAACCTGTCGGCAGGATAATGGTTGTCTATGTCTCCGAAGAAGGAGGAGCAAGCAACAGGCCATTCATTTGTGGTTTGTAAAAGCCACCGGAGTTGTGTCCCTGTGTATGGAATAATAATTTTATCGGGGTCCTTGCCAAAGTATTGGCGGCTTTGTTCCCGTCCAGTGAGGATAAGTTCAGCGACCAGAGAGGCTTAGGGTGCGAGGACTTTGGAGGGAGATGCTGGCAGGTGGACCCAGAGAAGGGGGGCTTGTTGCCATAAAACCCCGGTAGGTGTATGTGAGGTAGCACAGACAATGAAAAGAAGGGGATCCTCATATGATATAAACTGAACTCCCTGACTGCGAATGGCATTTTCTATGAGATGTAGTACATTCCTGGCTAAAGGCGTTAAGGAACGGGCGGAGGAGGCGTCAGGGTTTCCTTTGAGAACTTCAAAAAGCGGTTTGAGCTCTCTGGTGGTGAGTTTGAGGTAGGGTCTAATCCAATTTATATCTCCTAGAAGCTTTTGAAAATCACTAGGGGTTTTTAGATGACCGACCCGCAGACAGAGTTTTTGTGTAGTGACCTTATGGTGGCGAAGCTCAGAGCCGAGGTAGAAATAAGGATCCTGAAGCTGAATCTTATCAGGGGCGATCTCTAGGCCTTTGTTGGCTAATTGGCGGGTTAGTTCCTGGCAGCAGAGAAGCAATTGAGAGCCGTCAGGTCCGGCCAGTAATATATCATCCATGTAGTGAATGATATAGAGGGAGGGCCAAGAGTTTCGCAAAGGATCAATTACCTGAGCAACAAATTTTTGACAGAGGGTGGGGCTGTTGGCCATGCCCTGAGGTAGTAGGTGCCATGAAAGCATGGCATAGGTACTTTGAAATTGACAACTGGCAGGCTGAAGGCAAAGCGTTGTCTATCTTGGGGATGTAAGGGGATTGTGAAAAAACAGTCTTTGAGGTCAATGACTATTTTGAAAAAGCCCTTTGGGATGGCCACGGGGGTGGGCAGCCCTGGTTGTAGGGCCCCCATGGTAAACATGGTCTTATTGATTTCTCTTAGGTCCTGTAAGAGAGTCTCCATTTACCAGATTTCTTTTTAATGACAAAGATAGGGGTGTTCCAGGGGGAAGTAGTGGGCTCAGTGTGTCCTGCAGCAAGCTGTTCCTGTACTAACTCTGTAGCTGCAGCCAGTTTTTCAGTAGTTAATGGCCATTGATCAACCCAAACAGGATCAGGGGATTTCCATGAAATCTTGTCCGCATGGGGTACAGGCATGTCAATGGCCATTAGGATCAATTTCGAGAACCTAAGCCGAGGTGGTTGTCATTGCTCTTTAATACGACAGGTTCCTTTATGCCTTGAGAGTATTTCCCTAAGCCTTGCCCGGGACGAAAGCCCTGATTTAACATCTGACGAGTGATAACCTCATTTGGACTGCACAGGATTAGTTTTAGTTGGGCCCGGATGTCTCTCCCCCAGAGATTAACAGGCAAATCAGGGACTACATATGGCTGCACAGAACCTGTATTGCCTTCCTCGTCAGCCCAGGTAAGAATCTTAGAACTCTGTTGAGGATTGGATGTTTGCCCTATGCCTTTAAGATGAGTGAAAGATGCCGTAAGGGGCCAGGAAGAGGGCCAGTATTTATCTGAAATTACGGTAGCATCAGCCCCTGTGTCTATGAGTCCTTCAAAAGTCTTACCATCTAGTTTTAATTTAAGAAGAGGTCTATCTTGAGTGATCTGCTGAACCCAATAGGTATCCGAGGACCCAAAGTTATCTGTGCCTCAGAGGGCCTGGAGGGATCGGTGTTTGGAATGAGGAAGGGGGAGCAGGAGCAGTTGGGCAATCCTTTGTCCTGCGGTGACGGTTAGGGGGCCAGAGGTGACAGAAACTAGGATCTTTATCTTCCCTGTATAATCATTGTCTATGACTCCGGTGGAAATGACGAGTCCCTGTAAGATAGAACTAGCTCGGCCCACTAGAAGTCCAAAAGTATCGGGTGGTAGGGGGCCAAAGACTCCGGTAGGCAGGACCTGTGTCCCCATTTCAGGGGTTAAAACTGTTGTGGTGGAGGAACAGAGGTCCAGTCCTGCGCTGCCTGAGGTGGCTCGCAGGAGGTTATCGATGGTTGATTTTGGAGAGAGGAGGGGGGTGGGGGACAAACCTGATAGCCCCAGGGGTCTGTCCTGGATGAGGGGCCAGGGGCTGGCCCCGTTGGAAGTTTCCCTGCCTTTGTGTGAGGGGGTTTCCGAGGGCGTCTGTCCTAGAACGGCAATCAGAAGCCCAGTGCTTTCCTCGCTTACATTTTGGACAGAGGGTGGAGGGAGGAGGCCAAGGTGCTCTCGGGTTGGTACACTCTCTAGAGAAGTGTCCTGTTTGTCCACAATTAAAGCAGGCTTTGGAGGTGGGAGTGGAAGTTCTTAAGGCAGCGCCAGTGGCCAGCCCCATGGTGTGGGCAGTTCCAATGCCTGCACAGAGTTTAACGTAGTCTGAGAGTTCTCCTCGCTGATAAGGGCGAATAGCAGCCTGACAGGCAGGATTAGCGTTTTCAAATGCAAGATGTTTAACGAAGGCACTGTCAGTTTCTCTTTGCCCCACAAGCCTCTCGGCAGCGTCCTGGAGCCTGCTCACAAAGTTACTGTAAGGCTCATCAGGGCCTCGCCTGATTTCAGCAAGGGACGTAGTGGCTGTCCCTTTAGGAGGGAGCCGTTTCCATGCTTTGAGGCCAGCACACTGCACCTGTGCCAAAAGCCCTGGAGGAAATTTGGCCTGTTTTTCATTAGTGTCATAGGGGCTCCTCCCCAGAAGCTTTTCTCTAGTCCAGGCCTTTGAGGTCCGGTTTTTAGAATTACGGATGGCCGTCTCCCGACAATTTTGTGCAAATTCGGTTTTCCAAAGGACATAATCCCCTCCACATAAAGTGGCACGGGCAAGAAAGTTCCAATCGTTGGGAGTAAGCCATTTTTCACTCAGATTATCCAGTAAAGACAACGTAAAGGGAGCCGTAGGGCCATAATTGGTTACTGCAGCTTTAAGTTCTTTTATGTGCTTAAACCCAAGGTGTCGATGCTGTTGCTGTCTAATAGCTTCCTGCTCAGGGTCATTCCTAGTCTCGTTATCGGGGGCATCATTATTAGTTTGAGCTGCCTCCTCCTCCTCATCAGTTTGGGCTCCCTCGTCCTCCCCCTCGTCAGAGGAATTATTGTCAGCTTGTTCCTCCGTACTTTGAGTGGTATCGGGAGCATTAATGGAGTGAGAACGGGTAATAGGGAATGCTAATAAAGGTTCTCGGACCTTTTGAGGGTTTGGTTTCGCTTTTGTAGTGCCCAGAGTGGCTGAGAATGACAGGGATTGTAATTTCCAATCAAGCGCTCTAAGCTCCTGGAGCAGTTCTGTTTTTTCTTTTCCTCTATTAACTTTCTGAAAGAGGCTGTCTTTTGGGTTAAGGCTGCTGTAGCTTGAGTAGTGTATTCAAAGGGATCGGCCAGGTCTAATATCGGGGTGCAAAAAGGGGGGGCTGTGGCATAAGGCGGTGGGTAGGAGACTGAAGGCGACCTGTCAGGATTACAGTACTTAATGGTCTTTTCCTCCAGAGAAGCAGTTTCTTCAGGGGCAATGTAATCATTAGGGCTTGTTTTATAAGACTGTATTGTGTCATGTAAAACAGGATAAAGTCGACGGGGCTAGGAGACGGATTCCTCGGGAGGGGAATCCATGGAAGTCTTAAGGGTTGTTTCATTGGGCGAGGGCATTTGAATAGAGACTGAATCACAGACAGAGGGGGGACGGGAGGCCTTTTGCAAGATTTCTTCCCCGTCCTCAATTATCTTTTTTAATTCTGGAGAAAATTTTGAGACCTGAAGGATGTCATTAATCAGGTTCCAATAAGAAAATGCCAGGACTGGGACCTGCTCAGACCCGAAAGTCTCATAGAAGTCTTTAAGACAGGCACCTACTCTTTTCCATCGTTTCTCATCTATTGTTCCTTCTAGGGGAAACCATGGACAAATGTCACTAACATAACTAAAAAATATTATTAAATTCTTCTTTTTAACCCTAGTTCCTCGAGGCCTGAGAGATTCCTTAAGACCTTTTAAGAACAAATCATGCTTGGATAATGCCTGACCCATAATGTCCGATTAGCCACCCGAGTATTCGACGCAAGACAAACAAAGGGAGGGGTGCCCCCTCTAACGAGGAGACCAATCAGATGCCTGTCTGGCCACGTCCGGAAGGAGCTTAGGTGAAGCTTAGGCATAGCAGACTCAGCGTTGTGACTTACAATTGGAATCTATTCCAATACCGCCATAGACCATATGCTTTTCACCACAGTATCGCAGACCAGGCCCACTTGAACTCTGTGGGTATCCGGGGACTTTAAGAGTTCCCCCCCCCCCCGTGGAGCTACAAACTCGAACCCGGTAGGCAAGCCAGACCGGGCCACACATTCACTCACACACACACACCAGAGGCTATAACATTCCCACCCACAAGCAAGACCAAGGCAGAAAAACACCTAACTGTATAATCTTTTTTCTCTGCTCACTTGTCTTTATTTTTTCAGATCTGTCTCACAAGCTGATGGCTCTGTGGTGATCACTGTGGATCTTTACTCACTTCCATACGGAAGTAGCGATCCCTTGTGGTAACCCTAATTCTTTGTGCCTTGAAAATCCCTACGCTTGACCCATATTCGTTGCTATTTCTTACCTCCCCTGATCTGTCTCACAGGCGGGTGACTCTGTGGCGATCACTGCGGATCTCCTTACTTCCGTGCTGAAGCGGCGATCCTCGTCATGCGGCCGTCTTTCCGAGAGCGACGTTCACCCGGGTCCTGTGCTCCAAGCCCCACGTTGGGCGCCAATATGCCCCGGCCTGCGGGGTCATTCAACGGGAACCTGGAGGAGGGAACGGGTGAATGGATGGGACAAGAGACACAAAGAATGAGAGCAAGACAGGAGGTCTGATCAAGCTCTAACGTTTATTCAAGGGGGCTCATTATATACACAACCAGGGGGGAAGAAAAATGTGGGGAAGGGGAAAGAATGCTGAGAGAGGCAGTTAGTACCAGGAACCTGTCAGACGGTGACAGATGGTAATCTCCGTTCCTGGAGTCAATAGTTATTTATGACCCTTGAGGAACTAACAGTTATTTACTGCTGTTTATTTTGCTGTAACATTCCGCTAAGGTTGGTTAGTTCTGCCTTAATTTTTCCATCAGAGTTTTTTTTAACCCTTTGGCTCCCGGCAAACCTGCATGCCATTAGGTGGAGTTTACAGGAATTCAGCACTGAACTATGTAGGCATCAGCTCTGCTCTCCTGGTGTCTACAGTCTGGTGGAGTAGAGAAATAAACTTTTTAAGAAAAGTTTATTTATTTATTTTGACAGAGACAGAAACAGCGTGAGGGGAAGGGCAGATATAGAGGGAGACAGAATCCCGAGCAGGCTCTGCACCCCAGCACAGAGCCTTACAAGGGGCTTGAACTCATAAAACCATGAGATCATAACCTGAGCTGAATACCAAGAGTTGGATTCTTAACCGACTGAGCCACCAAGGAGCCCTAGAAATATATAAATTCCATATGTATTGAATAATTACAAATTGAGTAAGTCCCCCAAATGAAACACACGGGATGCTGTAATGGATTGGAAAAGCAGAGACAGTAGGCAAGAATCTATTTTTTAACAGAATTTTTAAACTGCTAACTGGGGTACATTAGTGAACCACAAACTCTATTTAGATGTTGGTACTCACATCTTTAAAAAAATGAGAAAGAACTGAAGGGAAGTGAATAAAATAGCATCACATGTGGTAAGGGTAAATGTTATTTCATGCAACTGTCGTTTTTGTGTGTGTATGTTATCTATTTATGTAGTTCCTGGTTTGTAATATAAAATGTAGTTGTTACAATGGATAGTGGTAAAAACAAATTTGAAAAACTAAGATATGGCCTCAGGGAAGGCTGCTTTGAGGAAGACTTTGCACTGATAACAAGGTGAAAACGGGCTGGGCGTCCCCCAGGGACAGGGGAAGGCTGGCTTGGTCGAAGCATAGAGAGCAGGAACACAGCTCTGGATGTGGTCATCTCTGCGGAGGAGGTAGGACTGAATCCTAATGAGCCTTGTTGGCCATGAAAAGGAATTTGGATTTTTATTTTTTTAAGTTCATTTATTTATTTTGAGAGGTGGGGGAGGGGCAGAGAGAGAGAATCCTAAGTGCTGTAAGCGCAGAGCCCTACTGTGTGTGTGTGTGCACGCGCGCACGCGCTCCATCTCACCAACCCAAACCGTGAGATCATGACCTGAGCCAAAACCAAGAGTCCAGCCCTTACTGGACTGAGCCACCCAGACCCCTGCCACCCCCACCCCACCCCCTCAATTTGGATTTTTCTGTAAGCGAAGTTGGAAAGTTTAAGAAAAGAAGTGATTGTAAGGTTACTGTGCAGTGTGGCTTTTAGAGGGCTAATAGCCTGAAAGCAGGAAGACCAGATAGGATCTGCTGGAACTCAGCTCAAACCTCACCTGTTTTTAGAAGCCTGCCTGGTTTCCTCAGGGATACTCAGCCTCTTTTTCCTAAATTCACCATGGTCCCTTAGACAGGTAGACCATTTATGCCTTTTTTCTTCCAGTAGACTGAGTTCCTGGAGGGTCCCCTGGGTGGCCTCCAGCCCTGCTCCGCCACCCTCTCTCTTCCGGAGAGGAAATGGGATACAGAAGCGCCTTCGAAGCTTCTGTCGGTACAGGCGGTCCTTCCAAGCTAGCTGCGGGCTCCCTGGGGAATGTATGTTTGACTTTCTATTCCTGGTACTATAAGTTCAAATGTTTATGGATGAAAGCATTTCTATTCATGCTGCTAGACTCTGAGGCTTTTTTTTTTTTTTTTTTAACGGAGAGCCCACAGCAAAAACTGGGGTTACTTGGCTGGGAAAGGAATGCAGTGTGAGGAGCGAGATGAAACCTGGCCGCAGGCACCCCCGGCCGGGGCGGGAAGGCAGGGCCCTGGGCCTCCCGGGCTGGGGCCGGGGTCAGGCCTGCAGGGCCACGAGGAGAGCGCAGGGCGGCCGGCTGCGGCCGGCGGTTCGCAGGCCGGGACCCAAGTTTCGGGAGAGGCAGGGCTCGGCC
>NC_043703.1:150477870-150515593 GCF_006229205.1 Suricata suricatta
GCCCAGCGGGCAGCCCCCGGCGCCGCCCTGCTCCCGCTGCCCCCACCGGCGCGCCCTATTCCGGGGCGGGTCAGCCCGGCGGGGCCCGCGGCGCAGGTACTGGGACGGCAGTGGGACCCCGGTTCGGGGGTGCGGGGGGGGTACGAGCAGGCACCGGAGAGGGACAGCCGGCGGGAGGGAGAAGGGAGGGAGGCAGGGAAGGAAGAAGGAGGTCCAGGCGGGAAGCATGAACCGTAAGGGAAGCGGAGCATCGACCTGGAGGAAACCCTGTGCAGCCGCCGAGTCCTTGCTAGCCGGAGCCAGACTGCGATGCGGGACAAAGAATCCAGTTCCCCGACGAATCCTGGGGGCGGGGCGGAGAACAGGTCCAGAGAGGGGAAGGGAGATCCCCAAAGTCACTCATAGTGGGGACTCGAATTTGGGTCACCTGAAGCTCAAAGTCCAGCCACTTCCCTCTGCAATTTCGGCCTGGAGGATGGGGCAGCGCGGGAACACCAGCCGCCTCTCAGCTTTCTGGTGACAACGCCTCCCACTGAACAAACCCTTCCTGAGATTCTGCCTTTAGTTCTCTGGAAATCAATTCATCGATAGCTCCACGTCAGTGTGTGTGATCCTTCCACCCCTGGCCACAGCCTTCAGGCTGTCTCGGTCCAGTCTAGGATCTGGACCAGAATTCAAACTGGAATTCTCACGGGGTGGAGGGCGGGGGCGGGGGGCTGGTGCGGAGGCGGAGCGGGGGTGTCCGGTGGGGCGGGGTGTGAGTCCAAGAAGGAAACCTGAGGGGCCCTCTGGACGGCCCCAGCCCTGCCTTGTAACCATCCTGGTCTCCACCTCTTGGGTCCATGACCAGGCGTTCTGCTTGACCCACTCCCAACCTTTACTCTCTTAGATCCTCAAACACCAGGACACTGGGTCTTTGGTGAACAATTCCATTTCCCTGTTTGGTCAGTAGTTGGTTCATCTGACGGAGAGGTTTCTAGCACAGCAGAACTGGAAGATCATCTGACACAACCCCTAAAAACAAACTAGGCTTATCAAATGGCAGAGCAAATCAGTGGCAGAGCCCAGAATAAAACTCCTCAGGGCTCCAGAATCCTACACAAGGGTCTTTCCACTGCTACAGTCTACCAAGCTCTTAAAAATGGTGAACGTACAACTTTGTCTTCATTACCCAAATGTCCAGTTTCAGTCTTGCTGAAGAGAGGCTGCACCAAACCATTTTCTGGGGCTCCAGTCTCATCCATCCAGTGACGCTTCATGCCTCAGTTGATTTATTTGGTCTCTCCCCTTCTGGACCTTTCTGGATAGTGCTGGGAAAGAGCAAAAGGGATTCATTCCTGCATCAGCCCCAATGGGCTGGATTTGAAATGGTGACAGCATTGGAGCAGGGAGGAGCAGGGTTCACAGGGCTAACTTTGGTCTAGCCAGTAGCCTGCTGGTTGCTCCTGGATGGGAGGAGGGGTGGGGTTGGGAGGGTAGGGAAGCCTAAAAGGTAACCTTGCCTCTTGGTCCTGACCCACCTCCCTTGGGGATGGGACCAGGAGAGGGACGAGGGATTCCCCATGAGGTGTTCATGTTCCCCTAAAGCAGCACTGGTCCTGCGTTACTTGGAATCCAAACTGATCTTGAATGCTAACTCTTTAATATACATCACATTTCACCCTTTTCCAAATTCCCTTCTTTTTGACTAGAAATCGTCATGCTTTGCTGTAGACTTTTATTTATAGCAGGGCTGTCAGTAATCAGCAAAATTCGAAGTATTGAAATCTTTTAGGAAATTCAGATTCTCACTTTCTTGGTTTTTGAGAATCAAAAACTGCTGCTGTCTATCTAGTAAAGGGAAATGAGATTCAAAAACAGTGATATTGCAGAGGGCATTCAATCAGGAAGTAACTGGATGTTCTCAGAATTTCTTGCCATAGGAGTCGAGTCCCTGTATTAGTTTTCTATTGCTACTGTAACAAATTAGCACAAACTTAGTGACTTAAAAACACCACACATGCATTAAGTAAGAGTTCTATAGATCAGAAGTCTAACATTAGTCTCGAAGGGCTAAAATTGTGTCAGCAGGGCTATTTCCCTTTGAGGAAGATCTAGGGGGAACTCTATTTCCTTGCCCGGTTCAGCATATAGAGGCTGTCTTCACTCCTTGATTCGTGGCCTTTTCCCTGTTTTCAAAGCCAGGTTGAATCCTCATACCTCATAACTATCATCTCCTCTGCTGCTCTCTTCCATTTTTAGGGGCCTCTGTAATTACATCAGACCTACCCCAATAATCCAGGATGAATTCCCCTTCTCATGGTCAATTACTTAATCACATCTGCAAAGCCTTTTTCCCCAGATAAAGTACCATATTTCAGGTTCCAGGGATTGGGGCATGGACAACTTTTGGCGGGGAGAGAGCCTGATTCTGCCCATCATATCCCTCTGATCCAGGATTCCATGTGAGAAGGAAGAAATCATGCCTATTTACTATAAGAATACAACCTTGACATTAGTAAGGAGACCATTGGGGTGTGTGTGATATCATTGTCAAATATGGGCTCACCATGTATTTATCCTTTTACTCCACTTATGCAAAAATACCTATATCTATGTCCAGGAAGGATTTTCAGTATGATTCCTCTTCCTTGCTCCTGATGCATGGCAATCAAGGGACAAAATGAAATTCTGGAGTTTTTTTTTCTTAAAGACTTAATTCCTTTTGACTTAACTAAATACATGACATATAGCATGTTTCAGGGTGGTAACTCAAAGACAACAAGCCGGATGTTTACTAGGTACATGAGACAATGTTGATTTTTTTTTTTTTTTTTTTTTTGTGGTGGAAAATATTGCTGCAGAGCAAGGAAGCCATGCAGTGAAAAGCCCCTTTAGGTTGGGAGTCAGGAAAGTTGGACTCTAGTCCCTCATGATCTGGTGTTTTCTGGTTCTTCCATCTCCCTGAATCTCAGGCTTCTCACCTGTAAAATGGGTATAAAAACAACCTCTGGACCTCTGAAGTTTATTCACAGGGTTATTGTGCTGGCACCCTGAGATCTCTAAAATGTTCTTGAAAGAAAGGTGTGGTTTATTTTCTTAATTGAGTACCCCCAGAAAGCTGAAAACCCAGGGGATAATTTTCAGTTTTTAGAAGAAAACTGTATAGATGCATCATTCCTGATCCAGATCAGGCTTTTTTGGTCACAAACCATCTTGCCTAGGAGTTTGTTTTGAGTCCATCTTTCACCCTTGGTCACTGTGTCAATTGCCTTCTTGCAGTAGAATCACATCCCAGCCCTCTGTTCGGAAAGGAGAGAGCCCGGCTGGTGCTTCATGCTCAAGCATCAGTTACATTTCCATTTAGGACTTGGTGTGTTCAATAAGTGGTGTGTGTGTGTGTGTGTGTGTGTGTGTGTGTGTGTGTGTGTAGAGGAGGAGGAATGATTTGAAAAATATGTTTAATACCTGGTCTTTATGACTTGATCCTGGTGGCTGGGAGAGGGAGGAGTGTAGAATGACATTGGTGGAGAAGGAGAAGAAAGCAGAGATGGAAACAAAGATTTGTGGTGTTACTGCAGCTTGCTTGGTATTTTCAGTAGGAAAGATTCAGGCTCCTTAGCTGCCAGAGCCCCAGGGCTTAATACGTGGGAGGCCCTCAGGAAAGAATCTGGTAGATGAAAAACGTGAAAGGGTGTGACCACAAGAGGTTGGTGGGGGCAGAGGACAGAGACCAGTGGCCGTCTCTGCTTCCGAAAACCAGATACGTGCACAGAGTTGGAAGCATGGTGGACATGGGTCAGATTAATTTGTCATTCTTCTTCCCACTTTGAGGCTCTCAGGCTTGTGGGGCCCCAGAGTTCACTAAACCTGATGAATGGTACGAAGGAGGGGGCATTGAGGGCTACCCTGGGGCGGTTTTTCCTTGCCAGTGGAGTAGGAGAAGGAAACCCCCAGACAAGCAGCAGTGTGTTTGCCTCAAACTGCACCATTGCCTGACGTGTCTGTGAGACCTGGGCAGGACAGCGTGCAGGTAGGCTGTCTAGAGTTCACCTTTCACACCACTTGGGGACACTGTCCCATTGGCACATGGCCAAGGTGCCCAAGAAAGATCTGGAATCCATTCATTCCTGGAAGTCAAGAGGAACCTTGGGAGCAAAACTTGAAGCAGGGAGATGAGGTTCTAGGTGAAATTTGGGGTTCAGCCAGCCTGTGGGGGAGATATTTGGAAACACTTCACCCCTTGATGTGAATTCTCAGTAGGGAATTTGGAAGGCCTTGGAGTTTTTCATATCTAAAGGGGGGATGGTCTTGGCTGGAATATAGCAGCCAGTGGGGTCCCAGCCCCAGGGCTCTCTGGGTGTGAGGATGACCCCATTGCTGATTGGGATCAGATCATTGTTTCGCCATGCGTGTTTTCCCACACTCTTCTTTGCAGGTGTTTGCAAGAGCAAGCCCTTGGACTTGGTGTTTATCATCGATAGTTCTCGCAGTGTGCGGCCCCTGGAGTTCACCAAGGTGAAAACCTTTGTCTCCCAGATAATTGACACGCTGGACATTGGGGCGGCGGACACACGGGTGGCGGTGGTGAACTATGCTAGCACCGTGAAGATTGAGTTCCACCTCCAGACCCACTCAGATAAGCAATCGCTGAAGCGGGCTGTGGCCCAGATCACACCCTTGTCTACGGGCACCATGTCAGGCCTGGCTATCCAGACAGCGATGGATAAGGCCTTCACGGTGGAGGCAGGAGCTCGGGGGCCCACGTCCAACATCCCGAAGGTGGCCATCATCGTGACAGATGGGAGGCCTCAGGACCAGGTGAATGAGGTGGCCGCCCGGGCCCGGGCGTCTGGTATTGAGCTCTATGCTGTGGGCGTGGACCGGGCAGACATGGAGTCCCTCAAGATGATCGCCAGTGAACCCCTAGATGAGCACGTTTTCTACGTGGAGACCTATGGGGTCATTGAGAAACTTTCCTCTAGATTCCAGAAGACCTTTTGTGGTAAGTCTTTGCTCCCAACCAGAAAGGGTGTTATATTCAGACATTGTGTATCCAAAGAAATAAAAGATTTATTCTTTTTTTTTGGTGGAAACTTTATGGAAAATTGAAACATAAGCAGTGCTTTTTGTGTGTGTGTGTGTGTGTGTGTGTGTGTATGTTTTTTTTTAACCAATGTAACACACTTTGGTTTAGGAATATAGAGTTGCTTTATATATAACTTGGTTTGCTCATAAAATCTTCATGTTTGCATTAGAAATGTGAAGGTCTGGAAATATCCAGGATAAATGATCCTGCTGTTCCCTGATGGGGGAGGATAAAAATAAAAATAAAAAACTCAAGACACCTCTCTTCTCCCCTCTGCCCACAACTCCATTTTCCCCAGATATTTTGTTTAGCTTTACCATCTTTGGATGCCACAGAACTCTGCTTGTTTTCCTGTAGAAGCTGGGAGCAGCATCTGTCTGTCTGCCCGTGGAGGAATCAGCTGGCCTGCTTTCCAGTGTAACTGGCAGTGAGGGCTTCTTCCCGAGATGCACTAATTCTCAGAGTCTGCTCTTCCTCTGATGATTCTTCGTGGAGGGACAGGATCAGGAACAAGGGAGGCTGGGATTTCAGCTTCCTTGTGAGGTAGCAAGAAGCAGATTAAAAAAAAATCATTGTTATTGTCTTCTGTCTTTTTCCCTTTAGGATGAGGTTTGAATGTGGGCATGTTCATTTAAAATTTTTTTAAAATGTTAATTTATTTTTTTGGGAGAGAGACAGAGACGGAGACAGAGCATGAGCATGAGCAGGGGAGGGGCAGAGAGAGATGGAGACGCAGAATCTGAAGCAGGCTCCAAGCTCTGAGCTGTCAGCACAGAGTCTGACGCAGGGCTCAAACTCATGAACCGTGAGATCATGACCTGAGCTGAAGTTGGATGCTCGACCAACTGAACCACCCAAGCACCTCTGAACATAATTTAATTGGAATTTTTAGCATAGATCAGCCAGATCCATGAATATGAATTAAAGCCTTTAAGGCTGGGCTTAACTTTTAGTCCTTGATCAGAACTATAAATGTGTGAGACTCATAATTTTTTATTTTTAAGTTTCTATCAATCTATCCAGCAGTGTGTCTATATTCATGCTTTATTTTTTAAAATCATTTAGAGATATAGTCTTTCAAAGCTTTCCATGGTGTTACCGAAACAGGTATGTGCAGAGTTTTAGTTTAGGTAAATTTTATTTTATTTTTAAATTTTTTATTTTTAGTTGTTAAATTTATTTTGAGAGAGTGCACGTGTGTGTGTGTGTGTGTGTGTGTGTGTGTGTCCGTGTGTGCGTGCGCATGTGCATGAACAGGGGAAGGGTGGAAAGAGAATCTAAAATAGACTCTGTGCTGTCAGGGCAGAGCCCCACATGGGGCTCAGTCTCACAAACCATGAGATCATGACCTGAGCCGAAATCAAGAGTTGGACGTTTAACCAACTAGGTGAATTTTAAAACATAGTTCCCTTTTGCTGTGGTGTCCCTAGTTCAGGCGAATTTTAAAATGTAGATACCTTTTGCTATGTAATCTATTCCCCATCTCTTTATTCGATATGCATTAATTAATCACTGATGGTATGAAGATAAAGGTATTCCTTCCCTTCTATCAAGCAATAGTTTAGGTGTGGTGATGAGGCAAACAAGTGAATCAATAATTATAATTGCAAATTTCAAGGAGTTTTTACATCAGCATTAATGTGGAGCTCAGCAATCACCAGGTTGTCAGGAAATGGGAGGTGAAGTCTTGGTCTGGAGCAAAGTTTGGCCTCATCTCAACCAGACCTGGCCGGTGGCCCCTTGTCTTTCCTGTCCCAAGACACTGGGCCTTTACAAGCTGTCCTTGGCTTTGGTGGCATCTACTTAGCATTCATTGGTTTCTCAAGAGAACATGGCTTTCTTTCTCCCAGGAAAACCCCCTGTGCTTGTGGGTGAGTGCTGGTCTGTGGCAGAGTTGGGTCTCACAGCTAGCACCTGGGGTTGGGCTTGAAGGCCATAAAGTAGCAAGTGGTGAGTGGCAATCTTTTCCTTCGGGTACAAAAGGCCTGCTTGTTCTGGGGGGGAAATCTCCTCTCTATGGAAAAGTAGACTGAGGGACAGCTTGTTGCAGTCAACGGGTTGGAAAGAGCATTCCATGAAAAGGCCCTTCTTGGGCAGATGTTAGCCTTGACCTGTTGCCAAAGCAGTCGAGGCTGGGTTACCTGCCCAGGGATGCCAGCCTCCTCCAACAGACCTTCTTGGTTTCTCAGAAATGACTAAATTCACAGATTCTTCTTCAAAGCATGTCACTAGGGAAAATAAATCCAGTAAGATATAAATAAGTCCAGGAGTGAAAAGATGGGTATGCAGTTTACCTAACGGAATCTGATTTATTCTGGTCTTTCTTTTCTTTTCACCTGCTTGCATCGAGCGTGTGAGTTTATTCTCCTTGCAGATGTTAGGGGCCCTGAAGTTTCACACGTGAGCGTTTGGGCTCAAGCGCCATCCTGAGCATTCAGAAGGCAGTTACAGGCATTGCCCTCCACTGTTTGCATGTTCAAGTATGTATCACCGCCCAGGAGTGAGTGAGTTCCAGGGCCAGAGGGATCCCTGCCTGCGGCTTCTGTTTTGACACAAATGACAGAGCCCTTGGAAACCAGATCCTGGCTGCCACAGGCCAGCTAGCTCACAGACCTTCGAGAAGCACACTGTAGTTCTCCCTGTGTCTTGAAGTTGGAAAGTAAAAGTCTTTTTCCTGAACAGGTGGATAAATTGAAGACCTGACCCATGTAAGTGCGTGACTTCGGCTCCCAATTCAAGATTTCCTTTCTCTTTGAGAAAGTTGACAACAAAATCTGTAATTTTAAATTCGTAACATTATTAGTGGAAGAACAGAGACCAAAAACAAATAGCCAATTGTTATAGTGAACTACAATTGGAGAGGAACCCAGAGAGTGATGCCTCTCTGACATGGAAGAGTTATCGGGAATGTTTCTTACGTGTCGATACTGACTATTGTAAACTTCCTGTGCACAGCTCTGGACCCATGTGCTCTTGGCACACACCAGTGCCAGCATGTGTGCGTCAGTGACGGGGAAGGCCGGCACCACTGTGAGTGTAGCCAAGGATATTCCCTGAACGCCGATATGAAGACATGTTCAGGTGAGGCTTGCTCAGGGGATGGTGTCTGACTGCAACTTTCCTGGGGACCTACTCTCTAGGGTTTGGGTTTGGACTGGTCTTATGCTTTTCTCCTGACTTTTGGTTGGCTTACTGTTGCTTATCTGCGTTTTTCTTCCAAAATTGTTGGAGAAATGTGAGGTAATACATAAATTGGCTTATTTATAGCACTTATTATTAGTTTTAGAGAAAAGGGTTAGTAGGGAAATGGGTTAGGAAGGAAGGGGGCCAACAGTTTTGGTACTTTTGAGGATTTGGAACTTTTCCTGGATTTTACTTAATTAAATACAAACTGCCCCTTCATCCCTGCAACCAAAGCTGCTCATTGAATTCAGACACAGAAGAAAGTTTGGAGAGATTCTCACTCATTTGGTGTATGAATATTCAAATATAGTTGATGAAGATGGGAAATAGGTCAATTTTTTTTTAATCCTAGAAAAAATTTTTGAGAGGAAGGAAACTTGGAGATTATTTAATTCAATGTATTCATTTTATAGATGATGAAATTGAGACACAATAGGGGAAGAAGACTTACCCATGTCATAGGGTCTGTTAGTGAAAGAGCTAACACAGGACGTCAGTTCCCAGCCTCCTGTCCGTTCGTCTTCCCATTGTGCTAAGCTGCCTCGTTTCAGTAGGAGTGCGTGTGTGTGTGTGTGGTGTGTGTGTAGTGGCTCATAATTAATTTACCATGTTTTCTGTGTGTTTACATTTGTCTGGATCATCTTTTGATAGCTATCAATAAGTGTGCTCTTAACACGCATAACTGTGAGCACATCTGTGTGAACGACAGAACTGGCTCTTATCACTGTGAGTGCTATGAAGGCTATACCTTGAATAAAGATAAGAAGACATGTTCAGGTAAGTGGGGAGGAGGGTTTACTTTGCTACCTCCCTATCTGTGTGCCTCCCCAGCTGGTGTTGGAGGGGTAGGTCATGTTGATATGGTGCTTGGTTGATTCTTCTCTCTTGGGCTTTTCCCACTTCTGAGGTTTATTAGACAAGTCAGAAATGACAACATGTATGTATCATGGCTCACATGTATGAGTGTGTTGTTCATTTCCATGTCTGTACCGAGCCCTATCAGTGCTTTCCTACTGAACTAAAGATAGTTTAGTAGGTGAAAATCAAAGAACACTCCACGAGGTATCTACTACCTACCATGGGATAAACAGTTACTTCATAGAGAAGCCTGGCAGCCACCACCTGAGCCGAGTGGTCGGAGTGAACACCTCCAGTAATGACCAGCGGTGGCATCATGCATCTCCTGACATGATGTCCTGAGGGAACCATAGTACCCCTGTTGTATTCTTGCTAAGCACCCAGAATCATGAGGAAATTTCCAACCAACCTAAATTTGGAGGCATTCTACAAAGTAATTTTCCATGGCTTCTCAGAGGTGTCAAGGTCATGAAAGACAAAGAGTGAGGAAATGCCCCAGATAGGAAAGGACTAAGGGCATGTGACAATGAAATGCAATGTGGGTCCTAGATTGGATCCTGGACCAGAAAAAGGACATTAGTGCTGGAACAAATGGCAAAATTTGAATGAGGTCTGGAGGTTGGTTAATAGTATTGTGTCAGCATTAATTTCCCAGTTTTTTTTAATAGTTTATTTTCAAATTGGTTTCCATAATACACCCAGTGCTTCTCCCCACAAGTGCCCCCCACCATGACCAGCATCCCGTTCCCTTCCTCCCCCTCCCCCTTCCTTCCATGGTTCGTTTTCAGTATTCAATAGTCTTTCATGATTTGTGTCCCTCACTCTCCCCAGCTCTCTTTCCCCCTTTCTTTCCCTATAGTCGCCTGTTAGGTTTCTCCTGTTAGACCTATGAGTGCAAACATATGGTATCTGTCCTCCTATGCCTGACTTATTTTACTTAGCATGACACCCTCAAGGTCCATCCACTTTCCTACAAATGGCCATATTTAATTCTTTCTCATTGCCATGTAATACTCCATTGTGTATACATACCACATCTTCTTGATCCATTTATCAGGTGATGGACATTTAGGCTCTTTCTATGATTTGGCTATTGTAGAAAGTGCCGCTTTGAACATTGGGGTACATGTGCCCCTATGCATCAGCACTTCTGTATCCTCTGGGTTTTGATGATTGTACTATGGTTATTTGGGATGCTAACATTTGGGGAGATGGGTGAAATACAGGATTTTTGTATTATTTTTGGAAATTTTTTATATGCCTTGTGATGATTTCAAACTGAAAACTTTTTAAAAAGTTGTTGAAAAGTATCTTGTCTGTGTAGAGAAAAGTGCACTGAGTGACAGTTTGGGTCTTGAGTTCTGATGCTTTTCTGAATCAGTTGGTTTCTTTTGGATTCAGCTTCCTTACTTATTACTTTTTAAAAAATGTTTGTTTACTTTTGAGAGAGAGACCAAGGAGGGAGAGCAGGAGAGGAGCAGAGAGAGACAGAGACACAAAAACTGAAGCAGGATCTAGGCTCTGAGCTGTCAGCACAGAGCCTGATGTGGGGCTCCAGCCCATGAACTGTAAGATCATGACCTGAGCTGAAGTCGGACGCTTAACCGACTGAGCCACCCAGGTGCCCCTCAGCTTTCTCACTTATAACAGGAGACAGCTGGATTACAGTTCCTTCAGTTTCAAGTTTGATGTCTTTCTGAACTAGTGTAATTAGCCACATAATTGCGGGTACCCCTCTGATTCAGCATAAATACAATAAGCCCCAAAGGAAAGCTTTAGACAGTAGTTATGAGATACTTAGATTATAAAAACTCAGTCTTGATGACTTTGAAAAGCAGTGGGGGAAAGATGAGGAATAAACACTGTGTGTAGGATTTTGTTGAACTCAGCTTGCTTCCAGCATGAACCAATGGTATTGGTGGCTGTGGAAACTTTCTAATAGGTTTGCCTCATATTATTTCTAGGTGCAAGTAAGAAGATTTCTATATGTGGGTAATAAAAGACTTTTCTAATGTTAATTTTTCTCCTCCTGGACTTTTGTTTGGCAGCTCAAGATCAATGTGCTTTTGGTACACATGGCTGTCAGCACATTTGTGTGAATGACGGAGGTTGGTCCCATCACTGTGAATGCTATGAAGGTTACACTCTGAACGCAGATAATAAAACGTGTTCCGGTAAGGTCCAGTGAGCAAATTCTTCCGTCATTGGCTCTTTATATGACAGTGAAGCCAACTTGCAATTCACATAGCGAGAGATTCTTTTTTTTAAATTTTTTTTTATTTTTTGAGAGACAAAGAGAGCGCTAGCAGGGGAGGGCCAGAGACAGAGGGAGATACAGAATCTGAAGCAGGCTCCAGGCTCTGAGCTAGCCATCAGCACAGAGCCCGACATGGAGGCTCGAACCCTCAAACCATGAGATCATGACCTGAGCCGAAGCCAGATGCTTAATCAACTGAGCCACCCAGGTGCCCCTGAGAGATTCTTAAAGACAGTTTAAAGAATCGGACTTTAGACCTTCTACTGTACTTACAGACAGACGCACACATTGCTCAGACAGCAGTGAGCTCACTTGATTTTGCAAATATAGCTCACTTCAGAAATGGGTGGGGAGTGGGGGAGATGAGAAAAGCTAATTGAATGTAGGGTCCTTATCCAGGAAAATTTTATAGCTCGGTACACTGGGGACTTGTAAAGAAAATGGGAACTCTAGCAGAAGTCAGTTGGACAGTAACTATTTGGTGTGATAGGCTGAACTGATCTTTTTCCAATTAAAACTTGGCCAGGAACTTTTCTGTAGCGCCGATCTTAAAGCTGGATTCTTTTAGTAAAGGAGACTTTGTCAATGACTAAATTAGACCCACACAGGTCTTCCAGTAAGTTTGAGGTAAGTTGTTCCCTGACAGTTTCTAGATGATCAATCTTCAGTGAATCTGAGCCTTATGACTTGGCCAATCCTCATTAATTTGATTTAAAGTCACTGGCAGAACAGGGTAGCATTTGTAATGTAAAAGCACTTTCTAAGAGAAATCCATGCCTCTCAAGGTGGTGTTTAATTTTGGCATATTCAAACTTTTTACAAAGATTATTATGTATACGTTCCTGTCCCTTGAGGAGAGAGATTATGTGGCCTTTTTAAGAGAGAAGAAGGGAAATGGCAACTCACCACTTCCTTAAAAAGAAAAAAAAGAGGGGTACCTGGGTGGCTGAGTTAGTTAAGCATCCAACTTCAGCTCAGGTCATAATCTCACTTGCTTGTGAGTTTGAGGTCCGTGTTGGGCTCTCTGCTGTCAGCACGGAGCCTGCTTCAGATCTTCTGTCCCCTTCTCTCTGCCTCTTTCCTTCTCTGTTCTCTCTCTCTCTCTCTTCTCTCAAAATAAATAAACTTAAAAAAAAAAGTAAGAAAAACCAGGAGTGCCTGGGTGGCTCAGTCACTTAAGTGTCTGATTTTTTCGTCTCCACTCAGGTCTTGATATCAGGGTCATGAGTTCAAGCACCATGTTGAGCTCCACACTGGGCATCCAACCTACTTAAAAAAAAAAGAAAACAAAAGGAATCGATTAAAGAGTACTGAGCACCTATTTTTCCTGGACCGTACAAGTGCTGTGGGGATGTAAAGAAGCGCATTTGTGTCTCTGAGCAATTTATAGGCTGGGCACCAAGAGAGCCAACACCTTGAGAAAGCAGAGATTCTTAGGGAGAGGGAAAGATGGTAACCAAGGGCTGTGGACACTGGGGAGGCAGGCTGCTTGGAGGAGGGCGTGGAGCGGGTAGGGCAGGAGGTGAGCCTTGAGGATGGTGAAAGTTTAGACAGAGGGCTGGTGAGCCAGATGGCCAAGGGCTTGTGTTGGTTTGCTAGGCAGGTAAGACTAAGTCCGTTCAGGTGGAGAGGCCCCATGGCTGCACTTCCCAAACTGGTTACAGATATCCTACTTGGTACTTTAAGCCACCAGGAACACTGAGGACCTTGAAAAAGGAAACTAACAGATATTATGGAATAAAGGGAAACATTTAAAAAAAAATCGAAAAACATGTTCAGTCAAGGCAGATGACTCCAGGCAATCAATACTCCCAGGTCACAGTATCCATCATTTTTCAGTATCTACTGTATGCTGTACATGGTTGTAGGCATTCGCTGTGAGCAACTTTTGAGGAAACCGAGGCACAGGCAGGGTGCATGACTTGGCCATGGGCGCTCAGTTAGTGGGCAGCAGCGTGAAGACTTGAACCCAGGTACTTGCTCTGGTGGTTACACATGCTCTCAAACACAAGCCTTCCTGTTTCATGGTTGCACAGGTAACACAGGATAGCAAAGCTGGAGAGAAGAGCCAGGCCAGATTGTGGAACGTTAGTATTTATATATTTTATTTTTTAAATTGTTTTTATTAAAATTTTTTTTGGTATTAACTTATTCTTTTTCTGATTCTCTTCCTTTCTCTTTTTGTTTACTTTTTTAATTTAAAAATGTTTAAAAATTTATTTTTATTTTTATTTTTATTTTTTAATGTGTTTTATTTATTTTTGAGAGACAGAGAGTCAGTGTGAGCAGGGGAGGGACAGAGAGAGAGGGGGACACAGACGCTGAATCAGGCTCCAGACTCTGAGCTGGCAGCACAGAGCCCAACATGGGGCTCGAACTCATGAATGGTGAGATTATGACCTGAGCCAAAGTTGGACATTTAACCGACTAAGCCACCCAGGTGCCTCAAAGCTCTTTTATAGGCAATAGTGAGCCATGGAAGTTTCCTGAGTGTGGAGGGACACTTAAGAGTTAGAGGGGGACAAACCAATTAGGTTGGTCCCCTGTGGCAGTGGACGAAGCACCTGTGTTTCTGTGGAAGACTTTCTGGGTTTATTAAGGAAAACCTGCTGTTTTTATTTGTGTTGGGGCAGTCTGGACATGGGACCGACAAGCATAGCACTTGTCTGCTCTCCACTCAAATCTGGGCAAACCCTCTCCCTCCTTGTAATATATTTGCTGTGACAGATAATAAATGCCTTGCTATCCAAACATACACATCTCCTCACCATCATCACTGTTACTGCTAGCTGTTTGTGTACATGTGCATCTGTGCACAGGTTGGTGTTTTCTCTCCCACTTTGTACACTCTTTCTTTTTTTAATGTTTATTTATTTTTGGAGGCGGGGTGGGGGGAGCAAGCCAGGGAGGGGCAGAGAGAGAAGGAGAGAGAAATCCCAAGCAGAGCCTGTCCTTGCAGAGCCTGATGCGGGGCTCAAACTTAAAAACTGTGAGATCACGACCTGAGCCTAAACGAAGAGCCGAATGCTCAACTGACTCAGCCCCCCGGGCGTCCCTTTCCCACTTTGTACGCTTTTAAGGGTAAGCCTGTGGTCCACACAGCACCAAATTTAGCTCCATGCACAAGTGGGTCGCTAATGCGTTATTTTTGGTGATGGTGAAGATGATCCGCGTGTGGCTGGAGGTGTTGGAGGTGTTTGTGGTCATCAGGAAAAGCCCAGGGTAAGGTCTGGGCTACAATCAAAGTCAGTGCAGTCCCAGGAAAGAGAGAAGGCAGCCCCGAGACATCTGCGAGATGGAAAGGAAAAGCGGGGAGCCAGGAAAGGGCGAGGCTGGAGGGATGTGACATGTGGAAAAGGTAAACAGGCTTTCTCCTGAGAAGTGCGAGATTCGTTGCTGAGAACTGAAGGGTTCATCCTCAGCATCTGTTGCCACCAGACCGAAGCTTTTGTCGCTGGAATCTGCGTTTGGTTTCCTGCTCTAACTTGGGAATATTTTCTTCCCTGCCGCGCGTGGGCAGTTCTCAGCAAGTGTGCTCTGGGCTCTCACGGCTGCCAGCACGTCTGCGTGGACGACGGGCCGGCGGCCTATCACTGCGACTGTTATGCCGGCTACACCTTGAACAAGGACAGGAGGACGTGCTCAGGTGAGGACCGGCCCTTGGAGTCATTTGGAAGGAGAATCTCCCGGAGGAAGCCTTCCTCCCCAAGTCTGAAGCACAGTCCTCAGTGTTCCTCCTGCCCGAATCCTCCAGGGGCCCCCAGTTCCCTGCAGAACAAAACCATTCTCCCTCTTGGGTCCTCCCTCTCTCTTTGTTTTTCTTTCTAATCAAAGTCTCTTCCTAAGTTGGAGTTTCTGCTGTGGTGGTGGTAAGACACACAACATACAATTCCACATTTTAAACATTTGTAAGGTGTTTCAAAAGTATAGTTAAGTGGCCCTAAGTGCATTCCTATTGTGCAGCCCGTCCCACACTCCATCTGTGGCACTTAATCATCCCAGAGTGAAGCTCAGGGCTGGTCCTTTCTCTCCCCGCCCCTGGTGACCTCTCCTCTTCACCAGGTCATTCCCTTTGTCCCCCGATTCACTCCTTTCCCGTCCTGTGCTCTACCACGTGAATATTCCGGAAACATGTCCTGCCTCCATTTCCACCCTTTGCTGGGACCCCCTTCCCTCGCCGCTTTTGCTTGTCAAAATCCAAGAACCGCATCCTTGCCAACATTTGGTTTTGTTGCATTAAATTTTTGCCAATCTAGTCATTGCAAAAAAAGTATCTCCCTGGGGTCTTTATTTTTTTCATTTCCTGGTTACTAGAGAGCCTAAGCACCTCTTCCTGGATTTCTTGGTCATTTCAGTTTTTATTGGGAAATGCTGTTTATGCCCTTATTTTTCTATCGTGTTATTTGTATTTTTCTTACTGAGTCAAAGGAACTCTTCACATCTCTGGATATAAATGGTGTTTTATGTGTTGGAAATACCTTCTACACTATGTTTATATTTTTACTGAAGGAGGTCTCTGCAACAGTATTCATAGTATTTTAATTTGTGCAGTAGCTTTATTATGTGTTTATTTTCAATGTTTTGCTACTTGCATAAGTATTTTCTAAATTACTTTGTGTGAATCGAATTCTGCAAAGGAGTGTTTTTTTGTTTCATTATTTAATTTCCAGGCCTAGTTTAATTCTACCCCTTCTCCTTCCATTGACCCCTGTCCTCTTTCAGCACAGGATGCCTTATGTTGGGGTTACTTGTGTGTTCCTTCAACCATTACTTTGTCCAGTTGGTAAATAGAGCGCCTACTATGTTCTAGGCACTAGGTATATAATTGTGAACATAACACGTATGGTCTTCGATAACAGTTTAAGGGGAAAAGACAAGGAAGTAACAGTTTATAAATGAAATAAGAACCGTGGGTAAAGAACAGGGTCCTTGAGACAGTGTGGGTTGGGGGAGCCCCTGGATGAGGAAGTGACATCTGATACCCAAGCATCAGCACTAGTTAGGTTGGGATTGGGTTGTTGGGATTGGGTTGCTGGCAGACGGAGGGAGAGCAATGCCACCCAGGTCTGTGCGGTGGTGGCTTTGGTGGGAGAGGAGAGGACAGGGGCCAGTGTGAGGGAGGCGTGACCAGCCAGGAGAAGCACGGTGCCAGCTGGGAGACGGAGGCAGGAGCCCAGTCATGCTGATCCAGTGGGTGAGGAAAAGGAGTTTATATTTTATTCTATGGGAAATGGGACGTCACTGGAGAGTTTTAAGCAACGGAGAGGCATGATTCTGTTTATATTTTCACAAGTCACCCTAGCTGCTGTGTGGATTGGAGGGGACAGAGAGCAGAAGGCGGGACCAGCCAGAGGCTGATGCAGTGGTCCCGGTTTGGGTGAGGAGGGTGACAGTGGTGACAGAAGCAAGCTGATTCCGGATACTTTTCAGAAGCAGAATATAAACAGGAACCAGGGAACAAGACGGGAGAGGAATAAGGATGATTTTCCCATCAGCCTGAGCAGCTGGGAGGAGCATGGGGTATCTTTGTTGAGGCTAGGAAGACTGAGGGTGAGGGTGAAGCAGATTTGGGGAGAAAAGTCCGAGTCTGGGACTTGTATGTTTATGCTCCTGCAGACTGTGAACTCCAACCCTCAACGGTAGTAAATGTCTGTATTCCTAGTTTCTTCCACAGCCCCTGACGGTTACGTGGTAATTACTTCTTTATTTGGAGTATGGATGGATTAGCTTCTTGGGGAGGGTGAGGATAGTAGGGAGCAGCTTGCTTCTAGAATTGTCTTATGTCAGGGTACTGTCATCCTATTCAGGTGTTTAATCCTCAGAAAAATCAGTCTTGGGCATTTTTTCTTCTCCTGGAAGATGGGGGTTCCAGTATAATTTATGACAGGTGAGGTCCTGATCTCCTTTGTCTAGACATTCACAGATTTTCTCTGCAAATATTCATGGAGCTACTCATATCTAGTCCTCTGTTGGGTCCTGAGGAAGGAACAGGCGACAAAGCAATGCTTTGTAGTTTGCAGTGTATAAGTTTCGTACTTCTTTTGTTAAATTTTTTCCTAAAAATTTTATTTATTTATTTATTTATTTATTTATTATTTATTTATTTATTTATTTTGATGCTATTGTGGATTGATCCATCTCTCAACTTTCAATTGTGGTACATCTCAGTTTTAAATTTTCTGTGAAGGGTTTTAATTAGAATACCCCACTTAGCCCCTGCCCTCATAGAGCTTACAGTCTATCGGGCAAGATAACACTGCGGAAGTATTCTAAGTGCCAACTATATGCCCTGTACAAGGACGATGGACATGCACTTAATTTCAGTAGATACTTTCTGGCTTACTGACTGACTGATTTGGGCTGGCTATCCCTAAAAGTCAGCAGGATTTGGACAGGTAGGTAGATTCTATTTAATCAAGTGAATTTATGGTCCCCTTACCTCTCAATATGCTTTGAGAATATTGGGGGGGAATGTGGGAAAAATGTGGGACTCTCTGTCCTCAGGCCATGGTACTACTCAACTGGAAGACTGTATATCAGTCTTCAGACCTGGGAAGTTATTCTTACTTTAGGCAACTTTAGGGGCTATGATAGTGAGTAGGAATAGCTAGCTGCCTCACTGTATTTCAGAAAGAACTAGAAGTTAGCATTATAGTTCTCCCAGGTTCTTTGCTTACATATTGATACAAACCTGAATTTTTCAGTTCCAAAGTATTTATGGGTAAGAATTAGAACTCTCAATTCAGACCATTCAATAGAATAATAGTCTGTATAGGAAATCAGGAATTACCTAGTTTTAATCCTTGAATATTTTGGCCAAAGAGAGAACTGTTTTCTTCATTTTCATTTCCTAATAAGGATACAATATCATAATAAGATTATCTTAGCTCTGTATTTTTGACTTCTGCCTATGTCAACTTTTTAAAGTTTTACTTCCTCTCACAGAAAGTTTCCAACAATCACAAAAGTATAGAGAATATAACAAACTCTCATATAACCAACACCCAGCTTTGGCAACTGTAAGCACTTCCCAATATCTAATCCAGTTTCTTCTGTGACATTAGCATTCCAAAGTATTTTCTCTTTCTGTGTGCTTATACCCTTTTACCTCCTGGAAAATGCATTTCGGTAAGTCTTAATGGAAGTATTGAATTGTAGATTTCCTGAGTTGCTATGATTTCTAATTAGCTGTAACATTTTGTACACTGTCGTCATCAGCCATTCAAGAAGCACGGAGACTCATCTCCACAGACGACGCTTGTGGATGTGAGGCCACTCTGGCATTCCAGGATAAGGTCAACTCATATCTGCAGAGACTGAACGCCAAACATATCCTTTCTGGAAGGTTTTCTGCTTCTGCTTTAAGCCATCCTAGGTAGTACAACTGAGCCAAACATTTTAGGATGTTCCACAGGATAAGGGCCCTATTCATTACATTTTAAGATGAGCAATAGTAATGCAGTGTTTATTTTTTTTTTTTAGAGTTCTTTTAAAATATTTTAATAGACTGTTTTGCCCAGTTAGGAGTTTGCTGCCTATTTGTTCCTCTAGTGCTTTTCCAGTAGTATATGCTAATTGAGTTTTTATTAACAGATGGAGCAGGATCTCTTAATAGGGCTCTCTGAGTTCAGAATCTGTGCATGTGTGGGATGAGTTAGCTGACTAGGGAGGCGTTAGCTCAGATAGCACATACGCTGGCTAGCCAAGTGGTCAAAAGCAGATTTCAGAATGTAACATGGTACCATCTAAGAAACTGTGAAAATTAGTCCTTTATCCAAAGGAGTAATTCAAGAAAAGTACTTTTTCTTAGACAGCTCAAGTTAACAACACTGTCCCTAGGGGCCTTAGAAGAATGGTTATTTAAATTGTGATAGGGACATGGGGGGGGGGGGTGCACAGAAAGTTTTACAAAAATCCTTTTGTAAATCCTTAAGTTGACCTGCCTAAAATGCTACAGGGGGTCAGTTGGCATTCTCTGTTCCTATTTCTCACTTCACAGCGGTGTTCTCCTAACTTCATAAGGAAGGCATATCTCTTACCTAGCCTCAATCTTCTAAGGGGAATTTCTTAGAAAAGTAAAATCTCCAGAGCCAAACAAAGGGACAGTTCAACAGTTTTAAATCAAGGCTTCATAAACACCACTCCCCCAATTTATTCCATTAAGAGATATTTTTCAATTAAATTTTGCCTTTCATTTTTCATTTTTAGTAATTTTATGTCGAAATTTGTAATTTATTGTTGTTTGATCAATTATGTGCTTCTATTAGTTGTAATGATATCTCACGCCAGATGATTAAAAATACTGGGGGCCTTGGGGTGCCTGGGTGGCTCAGTCAGTGAAGCATCCGACTTCAGCTCAAGTCATGATCTTACAGTTTCTGGGTTCAAGCCCTGTGTCGGGCTCTTTGCTGACAACTCAGAGCCTGGAGCCTGCTTTGGATTCTGTGTCTCCTTTTCTCTCTGCCCTTCCCCTGTTCATGCGCTGTCCCTCTCTGTTTCTCAATAATAAATCAATGTTAAAAAATTAAAAAAAAAATACTAGGGGCCCTATGGTCAAAGAAAATTAATTTAAAGGTAATTTCAATATCGATGTGTATTTGCTTGTTGTTTAAGTTACTTCAAAGAAGTGTTAATAATGATCAAGAAAATATTCCCAAGATTCAAAGTAGAATAAAATTTTGTGGAGAAAGTAGAAAGTAAATACAAGGTCAAGGAAATACAAATTCCTTTAAATATTTTATTTTAGAAGAATGATAGTAGGTTTCGATTTAGTATGGTATTAATATTATATAGGACATTTGGAAGACTAATTTAGATTTTACTTAAAAAAAATCAACATTTAGGAAACCTGGGTAGCTCAGTCAGTTAAGTGTCCAACTTCAGCTTAAGTCATGATATCAGTCTATGGGTTCGAGCCCCACGTCGGGCTCTGTGCTGACAGCTGAGAGACTGGAGCCTGTGTTCAGAGTCTGTTCCTCCCCACTCTCTGTCTCTCTCTCTCTCAAAATAAAATAAAGACATAAAAAAATTGTTTTAAAGCAAAAACAAATCAGTATTTATAATATGGCAGAAATTGCATATTTTGTAACTATAATTTATGATGAAAATTTTCATCTAATTTAAATATGCACAAGGCACCCCTTATTTGTCAAAATTATTTTCGGGGATGGGAGCAAAAATGTTTGAAGACAACTTCTCTGTATCATCTCTGAAGACCACTGCCTTTTTTTTTTTAAATGTTTATTTATTTTTGAGAGAGACAGACAGACAGACAGACAGACAGTGGGGGAGGGGCAGAGAGAGAGGGAGATACAGAATCTGAAGCAGGCTCCAGGCTCTGAGCTGTCAGCACAGAACCTGATGCAGGGCTTGAACCCACAAACCACGAGATCATGATCTGAGCCAAAGTTGGTTGGACACTTAACCACTGAACCACCCAGGCGGCCCCTGAAGATCACTGCTTTCTAACATGCCTCTAAAGAACAAAACTTCTTAGTTTTAGGTTAAATTAGATTTTGCTGAGAAAATAATTTCACTCTTTTTCTTTATTGACAGTAGATGTAATTTTTCTCGTTTATCTTACACTGAAGTGTTTCAAAGTGTGTTTATGTCTTCTGGTATTTAAAAATAAAAGGCATTGGCCTTAACAACTAGCTACTTGATGACATTTTAGGGAAGCTGCAAGCAAATTAATCTGGACAAATACATCGTTAAATTACTCAAAATTTTCACCTGGATACGGGGACAGCTTGGTGTGTTTTGTACTTTTGCATACTTCAGTGTTCCTGCTAATAATTTGCCATTGCACGTGCTTGAATATTACTGAGTAAATAAATAGCATGAGGATCTTCTAGAGAGTCAGTATCATTTTTTTAAGGAAATAAACATTCACATCTTTATGAGCAAACTTTAGTGTCTCTAAGCTATGACTGTGAAATGATTGATAGGAAATGGAATGAAAAGTTTAACATTTCTTTATTTACCACTTGGGCCATTTAGTTTTTAAATGTTTATGTTACTAAGATAACCATACATACAATGGGAACTTTTGACTATTTTCTTTTGATAGTAGTAATAAACCAGACTTATTACTCAGAGTGTAAATTGTATGGAGTATTTACACATAAAAAAGTTCATATAATTAAATTGAGGTGAATATCATTTCACTGTTTAACACTGTTTTTTGCTCTTTTTTCTGCTAGAGTATTACTGAAGCTGTGATCAGGGGGCTGTAATACACATATCTAAAAATAGATCAAGTGAACATTACATGAAACATTATAAGAAACATGTAACTAAAGATTTTAGTTTTGAATTAAAAGTATTATAACTTTCTACCAAGGACAAAAAAATCCTACATTATCTTTACTGTTTTACTTTAGGATCCAATCAATAAAACTATATATTTCTAATATCACTCTAACAAGTAACAAAAACTAATGTTTTCTTTTTAAATATAATATTAGTGATAAGACTAACTTTTCTTCACTAACATATTTGATATATGTTTTTTCTCAGCTTGAAAGCTTATAGTTTTTAGAGAAAACAGTCCTTTAAATTGTGTACTACTCAATTTTTTTTGATTTGTATTGTCTTTAGTATAATAAAAAGTCCTTTAAATTGTGTACTACTCAATTTTTTTTGATTTGTATTGTCTTTAGTATAATGAAAAGTTAATATATATATTATTGTCATGATTTTTTCTAGTGACCCATATCAATTTTGTCTATTAACATATTTCCTTGAGTTAAACTGAATTAACAATTATTTTGAATATATAACAGTTTCTTATCAAAGGACATAATGTTGTAACTCTTCCTATAATTTAATCTCATAACTTTTAAGGTTAAAAACGTAAGTTCAAGTTAAATAGGCTTTAATTGAGACTGTTATGGGAAAGAGAATAAAACAAAATTATCTAAATTTGGATAAAATAATAAAGGTACATTAACATAAGCACCTGAAAAAGAAATATAACCTACAGATGTAACCCCCAAATCAGTCAAAAATCTAAAACAGAACTTTTAAAAGAAATGAAAAATAATAAATACATCAAGGCAGTATATGTTATATAAAACATACATTGTTATTTCTCAACATTTTTGAAAGGAGGTGACTTAGAGCAGTATTATTTTCCAAACTTATTTCAACACAGAATCTGTAATATCTATTAATATATCATAGAGACATGGTGCTATAGAAGAAATAATTGAGAAGTCATATGCAAGCACTAGAGGAAAGTATTTAAAGAGATGATTTTTCAAGAGTATGACCATCAACAACCAGTTTCAACTAATCATCTCTTAACCTTGACCATTGATGGGAATCTCCTGGCTCAGATGATGGCTCTGATTCACTTCATGAGTCCAGTATAGGGGGCTTGTGCAGAGGTGACAAGGTTTCTTC
Source organism: Suricata suricatta (assembly GCF_006229205.1). NCBI lineage: Eukaryota > Metazoa > Chordata > Mammalia > Carnivora > Herpestidae > Suricata > Suricata suricatta. The sequence continues at coordinate 150,500,643 of NC_043703.1, forward strand.
AGATTTTAGCTTGATGCTGAAAAAACAGATACACACATTTGAAAGCAAATATATTGTCTGAATGGGATTGGAGGGCGGCTAAGTTTGGAAAGAATTTCTCAGGGAGACCTGATTTGTACATTTGGCTAGGCCCAATTGGCCGAGAGGCTAGGAACATCAGGAGATGTATAAAACGGCCTTGGAGGCAGAAAGCATATGGATTTGCTTAGAATCGGGGCACCATAGTAGACGTTTGGTATCCAAGGAAAATTTAATTTTAGCTGGGATTCAGATTGGAGAGGAAAGGCCCTACGACCATTGTCAATTCTTGAATGTGATGGGTGAGGCGACAGACTCTCTTCAAAGGATCTGAGCATTATTTGCCTGAAATTGGGAACGACTAGATGGGGAAATTAACTGTTGCTGCTGCATAAAGTACATTCTAGACCATACAACTCAACAGCAGTGGCTGCAGAATATGGTAAAAAAGAAAATCAGATATAAATTAAAAAAAAATGGGTTAGACTAAGTAATTTCATGGGAGTTTCTAGCCTGTGCCCAAATTGCTGTGCTTTGTAACTCTCCAAGCATTCAAAAAGGACAAGGGAGAATTGAAGGAAGAATTAAGGTAGAAAAAGAAGAGAATGCAGAACAGTCGATCTCTGGCCAGAGATCAAACATTGACCTTAATTATTCAACAGTGGAAGGCTATGCCCAAATGGCAATTATATGCCGCAATGGCCCAAAGCTCTTCCACATTCCCTTACATGTACCACTGGGCTGCAGCAACAGCTTAAATAAGCTGTTAAGAAGTTCTAAAACAGAATAAACACCATCTCCTACCCCAAAATTGCGCCAGAGGGTTCTCCGATCCCCAAAAGCATAAGGTAAGGTTTACTGACTCCAAAAACGCACGTTGGCGCTTTATTTTGGCTGACGGCGCCAGCCCAGCAAATACAGTAAATGACTTTCCACAACGCTGGGACTTTGGGGTTTACAAAATACCCAATCACTGCGACCTCAGGCGCCGTTGCTTCTGAGTTGATTTTAACACCTCAGGCAAGTTCCACCGCGACCTTCTGAGGTTTGGCCTGTCCTCTAAGCCGCTCGAAAAAAAGACAGCTGAGGTGGAGGCGGGGCCTGAGGGTCACCGACCTGGCCCCCAGGCGTGGGGCAAAATGACCCAGAAACAAAGCGACCAGCCCCCACCATAAGCTCCGACCCCGGTCTCCTCCAAAAACCCCGATGTCTGCGCAGGCGCACCGACGCGTGGCGGTGCGACGCCGCCGCCGGAAGTGTCCCTCGGCGCCCCGGATGCGCCTGGGCGGCGGTGGTTGCCAGGGCAACAGGCGCTTCTAAGAGCCTCGGGACTGGAGGCTTAGAAAACGGGTTCCTTTGGCGGGCCTGGGCGGCTGGGTTCGTCCTCTCGGGGTGCCCAGGATGTTCTTTTACTTGACCAAGAAAGTGAGTTTTCCCGCTGGCGCCCCAGCTCCTTCTCCGTTCTCGCGCCCTGCAGGCGAGTCCCGCGTCCTGTCCCGCATCCTTCGCCTTCTCGCTTCCCACCTTCCTGCCTAGTCCAGCCTCGTACCTCCTCCTGCGGGGTCCAGAGTCCCAGATAATTCTCGGCGGAGCCGACAGCCCTCTTCCCATTCCTGCCCCTGGCCGGGTCTCTTTGGGGACCCCAGCAGGACAGAGCGCTGCGTGCTTCCCTGTCGTTCCTTCACCTGTTGTTGATCCAAGTGACTTAAGTCCATTGGATTGTCATGGGCTGGCCGGTGAGAGAAAAGTCGTAACAAAAGGGTATCCTAAGTGTTATGTGTGGAAACGGAATATGTATCGATGGTGTGGATTTATACCTCTCTTCCCCGCTTCCGTCCTTTAAAATGTCATCAGGTGACTCTCCCGTTGGGTACCTGTGCAGTCAGTGGCCTTCTCTTGGGTGCACCTCCCCTCCCTTTTCGAAAATGGTAGGGCGCAGGGCAGTTCAGGGGATCGTGCCATGCCCATTTTCCGAACAGTACACGCTCTGTGAGGCCGACCGTTTTTTCTTGTTGGGATTTTCTGCAGCCTTCATCTGTACCTCACTTTCCAACCCCTTCAGGAAAAGCCGTGAGAGTGGCTGTGGTTGTTTTTCAGGTTGCCGTTTCCAATAACGTAAACCTGAAATGTGTGTCTTGGAACAAGGACCAAGGATTCATAGCGTGTGGTGGTGAAGACGGATTGCTGAAAGTTTTGAAATTAGAGACACCGACAGGTAAATGCATGCAAGCCCAGATGTTTGAACTGGGTGGAAAATGGCCTGGTATCATTTGTTCAGGGAGATTTGCTCTTGGTATTTGTCACCATGCAATTCTCCTTTTAAAATGAAAAACAAACAAAACTCCAAACATTTAGTGCTGTTTTTATAGAGTATTTTATTTGCAGTAAAGTTCAGAGAATATCAAATGTAAATATCAAGTGACTTTTACCCAAGCTATTGATGGGAATGAGAAAGAATGAAGAATGACAACTAAGTCAGTATATTGCCTTGTGCTATGTCTGTTTATCGTGCTCTTATGTAGAACCTAATAAAAATGATGACAATTTGCATTTTAGTAAGGTCACAGAATCTCACATTTTGTCACATTTGCAGGCTGGTATCATCCTCTCTTCTTATCATATATGTTATTAATTATTTACCTAGTTCCCAAGAACAGAAAATGAGACTTTTGAAAACATTTTTGTTTATAAGTTCCTTGTGTTTACAGCTTGATTTCTCTTTTATTAGTTCTCTGGAATCATAGCAAACAGTTTCGCATTTCCTTAGTGCCGTAGAATGGAGAGAGCTAGCCAGTCCCCAGTCTAAGTTGGAGATGGAGATAAGGAGATTGGAGTTGGAGCCTCAGCTCTGCCTACCGGGTGACTTTCAGCAAGTTGGTGCACATCTTTGGGCTTTAGTTCACTCTTCTGTAAGATAAAGGGCTGAACTAAACTATATTTTGGATTCAGAGGCACTACACTTGACCTCTGGTGTCTTTGCACTTGCTACTTTTGAGCCTGGACTCCTCCTCCTCCTTTCTCCAGAAAGCCTTCCTTGGCTCTCCCTTCCAGTCTAAATCAGTCTCCCTCTGTTATGGTCTCTTCTTATGTCTTTACTTTCTCAATTTATGACTTTACATATATGCATGTATATTTATGTGGGTGGGTGAGTGTGTGTTTAATATCTGTCCCTTCAGTAGCTTTCTTAGGGGAGAGGCCTTAACTATTTTATTTATATTTTATATTCAGAAGCTTGCACAGTGCATAGCACAATGTAGACATCATTGAATGAATGAATGAATGAATGAATATAAGATTCTGCAAAATGTAGTAAAAACCAGTTTCCAAAATCTGCTTTCTGAGCCCTCTTATGCTTTAGAGGTTTTATTCTATATGTCATAAATATTTGTTTTTGATCAGAATTCTGGGAAGGAATATATAATAATAATAATAATAATAATAATTGCTAATGTATTTCATATACTGGATAAACAAAGTTTTTCAAATACATTTTGCTTTATATTGTCAGAATCCGATCTCCGCAAGGGAGTACATATTACTGTCCATGTTTCCACCATGAGAAAGATAGGTCAGAATGAAGCACACTTAAAAAAGTTTTTTTCTAAGATCATCCAGGAATAGTAACCCCTTTCAAAATAAGCAAGAGATGTCAAAATCATATAATCTGTTACTTTACTGTTTTTGCCATGATGTTTTTTCTCTAGATGATGCAAAATTGAGAGGTCTTGCAGCCCCCAGTAACCTTTCTGTGAATCAGCATCTGGAAGGTCATAGTGGTGAGTCATGTAATTTTTAAAATCCTTTTTAAATAGTCTTATCTTTAGATATTTAGAAACCATCTACTTACTGCAGAAATGATATCATTTTTAATAATGATACTATTTAAAGTAATCATTTCTGTTAACTAGTTAATTGAGCCTAGAGTCCTTCAACAACTTTACATGATTAAACAACATCTTAGATAAATCTAAAACAAAGTAGTTATTCTTTTATATATTAAAAAATGCTGCTATCTGCCTATAGACAGGATATAATCCCTTTTTAGAAGCTGTCTCATGTTTCCAGATTAAAGTAGACTAAAGAGACATGACAACTGAATGCACTCTATGATCCTAGATCTTAGAATGAGAAAAACAAGTATCTATAAAGGATAGTATTTGGACAATTGATAAAATTTGAAGGTGGACTGGGGTGGGATAATATTACATCAGTGTTAAATTTCCCTGACTTGTAATACGGTTATGAAATAGAATGTCTTCTTAGGAAATATACACCAAAGTATTTAGAGATTAAGAAAACTAAAAGAATCAGTTGTTCATATAACCCAGAGGCTTAAGATACACTCAAGAGTGTGTTACTGTTTAGAATGGAAAACAAGAAGGGGGAAAAAGAGAAATTAGGGCATATATCAACCACAGACACCCCCTTACGCCCCTGAAACCCCCCCGCCCAAATACTTAGTATGTTGTCCGCTGGGCATTATAATCCTTGGGAGTCAGGCCAATTATAAGTGAGTAAATCTTACTTACATTTGTTTCTGTCATCAGGTATACAGTTGTTTTTGCATTTGACTGTACTAGGTGCCTTTGCTGGTCTGAAATAGGAAAAAACATGAAAACTAGTATCACCCATTGTCATAGAAAATGATGATAATAGCGACTGCATCCCGTGAATATTTTGGAATGATCTTAAATCCTGTTTAGTTGCCCAGGAGCCCATATTGATTTTAACATGCTGTTGATGTTTATTATAAAAATTAAAATTTGAAGTTAATTGTAGCCTTTTTTTAGTTTCTGAATTGTTTTATGGCTTTTTAGGTTCGGTTCAAGTTGTAACATGGAATGAACAATATCAGAAGTTGACTACCAGTGATCAAAATGGGCTTATCATTGTTTGGATGTTATATAAAGGTATGCTAGGAGAGTTTATGTACTCTTTCATACATTGGAGTCTGGACATAGTGTTTGAATGGGGGAAACAATATATTTGAAACAGACTCCTTTTAACCAGCAGCAGGAATTCATCCTGACCTCACAGGGGTAATATTTCTGGATTTATTGCTGCCTCCTTTTCCTTTTGTTTTTTTGAACTGTGACCTTGCATGAGGAAAGTGATAATTGGTGACTGTTGGGTATCTCCAAAATGAATTTAGGCCATTAGCTGGATAGTTCCTACTTGAGATAGCTCTTTTTTTCCCCAAGTTTCCAATAAGAATTATTTTCTGTGTGATCAGTGGCTAGAGTTGGTCCAGTACATAAAAACATTAAGAAGTCAAAGGCAACAATTTATTCCCCTTATTGAGCCATTTAACATCCTTCTCTTTCATGGACACAGATTTTATCTCTGCTCTACTGGCTCATGATTTGTGCCTTTTGCCTACAAGACAGAGCGAGAGAAGGATTAATTTAGGCGCATCCCTATTATCAGAAAAATAACTCACAATACATGATCTCTTGGGGTCTCATCTTTAAATGAGAAGGGTACCTTAGTTCTTGTGTGGTGTTTTGAAAATATTCAGGGTGTACCATTTAAAAATTCTTAATTAAAAAATATGCTGTAGTTTGTTTATGTTTCTCGAAGTTGATGTGTGTATATGTGGAAGGAGGGAATGGAGGAGCTTAGGGGGCAAGCTGTCTTTTTCCACCGTGGATCTTCTCAGGTCCTCAGTCCGAGGCTCTGATAATGCCCCGCTCAACTAGTTCTTCCAGGTCACGTGGTTATTTGCTTGGCTGCAGGCCAGAGTTCCCGATACCAAAAAGTAGTAAAAAACAAAACAAAGTAGCCTTGTGTTTTGCCTCACATTTGGTTATACCTCGAGACCTGTCACCCCAGTCCTGTGTACAAGAATGTTGTGTCTTTCAGCATTAGTGACGTGAAATCACGACAGTGATTTGACCTGTTGAAAAGTTTTTTCAAGCAGGCTTAGAGTTTTTACCTAATATGCTGATATTTAATGTACGTGTAATTAATCACTAGAGAGTTTATGCATATATATCAAATTATTGTGGTTATTTTGTTTTTTCCTTGGTTATTATCTGAAGTTTTTGAAGTGGAAAAGTTAGGCTTTGAGAAAAGTCAGTTGTTTTGGCCCTTCAAAAGCAAATAAAGTTTTATTTTTTAATGGACAGAAAGGAAGAAGGGGAGAAAAGATGGGCATTTATTGTGTTTTCTGTGATAATCTTTGAAGCAATTGTCAGTCAGGTCTCCGCTAATATTTTATTTTGTTTGTGTTGGATTTGAAGGGTTTATTGTTTAACGTCTCATGTTGTAGAAAATTTTGCACTCATTTATCCCACACTGTATTTTGTGGAATGTTTTCAACTCTAACGCGAAAGTTTTGACTTGTGATTTGTGTGTGTGTGTGTGTGCAAATAGGCTCTTGGTACGAGGAGATGATCAACAATAGAAATAAGTCGGTGGTTCGGAGTATGAGCTGGAACGCTGACGGACAGAAGATCTGCATCGTGTACGAAGACGGGGCTGTGATCGTTGGTTCCGTGGATGGTAATGCTTTGTTGTGCACAGGACTCAGATCGAGATCTGGCTGGCATTTTTATCTTTAGAGGTTTAATTAATTATCATATGTTAGTCTTCTGACAGAAAAACACAAAAAGAAACAGATGATATATAATTTGATAACATTCAAGAAACCTTTATGTTTAAGTATACTCAAGGAAAAAATTTATTTTATTTTATTTTTATTATTTTAAAAATTTATTTATTTATTTATTTATTTTGAGAGAGAGAGAGAGAGAATGCGTGCATGCTGGGGTGGGGCAGAAAGAGATGGAGAGAGAGACAATCCTAAGTAGGCTCCGTGCGGAGGGTGATGCCGGGGGGCGGGGGGTGGTGATCCGATGCACCCTGAGATCATGATCTGAGCTGAAGTTAAGAGTTGGATGCTGGGGCGCCTGGGTGATCAGTCTGTTAATAACGTGTCTGACTTCGGCTCAGGTCATGATCTTACGGTTTGTGGGTTTGAGCCCCGCGTCAGGCTCTGTGCTGACAGCTCAGAGCTTGGAACTTGCTTCAGATTCTGGGTCTCCCTCTCTCTCTGCCCCTCCCTTGTTCACACTGTGTCTATGTCTCTCAAAAATAAGTAAACATTAAAAATGTATTTTTTAAAAAGAGTTAGATGCTTAGCTGACTGAGCCACCCACGTGTCCCAAGTAAAAATTCTATTTTTAAAAAATTTCCTACAGTGACACTGGAAAAAAGTAAGTTAATTTTTCATGATTATTTTAAGTATGTCTGCCTAATTATGTAACTTATTTTGTATGTATTAGATTGTATTATAAATACATAGATTTACTTTCAACTATATAGAGATATAACAATCTATAGTTATTTTTTAAAAAATTGAACTATTGAGTATAATTGACATCAAACATTAGTTTCAGATGTACACCATCATCATTTGATATTTTTATATGTTGCAAAATGATCATCTGGTCATTGTTTAATAGAGCTGAGTCTATTATTGTTATATGTGTTTTGTAGCTTTAAAACTTATGTCTCTCAGATTTTAATTCATAGATAACACTGGGGCTTTGAGAGCTGGTACCTTTGTTTTAATGTGAATTTTTCTTTATAGAGAAATAATTTATTTCAAAATGATTTTAAATTTTCCATTTTATTTTCTGTTGTAACTTCACTTATTTCACCAGTGTTTCTGAGAGCTCATTAAGTCACAGCTATAGTTCTAGGCACTAGGTGTGATAAAAAGTATTTCAGATCTAGAGCAGGAGAGGTGGATTAATAACCGAACAATTACAGTGTCTCGAGACAGGGAAAATACAGCACTTAGATACTTAGAAGTGTCTAAGCCAGACTTGGAGGGATCAGGGAAGACGTCCCGGGGGAGGTGATGACTGCTGAGGCATTAATCACTAGGAAGGTAGGTTTGTAGAATGTCCTATGCCCAAGAAAGAGCACTTGAGGAGGTCCACAGGGGTCTAACTAGCCATGTTTAGGGTATTGAAAAAATACTGCGAGTCAGTATAGTATAATACTAAAAGGAGAAGGGTTGTATGTGATGAAATTAAAGACATTAGCAAAGGCAGACCATGCAGATGGTAAGTTACACAAGAAGTCGGAACTTCACATTAGGGGCTTTGGGAAGCCAATGAAAGGTTTTAAGAATGGGAGGAGAGGGATCGGATTTGTTCTTTGGAAGCATCTCTGGCTGCAGAGGAAGAAAAGAAAGATCGGGACAGGTGTCCCCGTCAGGACGTTGCCGTGGTAACTCAGGTGACGGGTGACGGGGGACAAGAGCTGAACCGTGGTGAGGACCAGGAGGGTGGAAGTTACGTGGGGATGGGCTGGAGATACTCAGGACGTAGAATAAACAGGGCCTCAGTATTGATCAGTTTGGGGTCGGGGATGGCAGTGTCTAGAGGAATAGGCAGGTTCTTAAAGCTGGGTGGATGGTGATGCCGCTGAAATAAGGGACGCGTTAGAAAGACTGGTTTTGAGGGAAGATTTCAGTCTTGGACATGCTGATTTTGTCATGTGGTAGGACAGCCAAGTAAATGTTAGACCATAGATAGATATACACATTTGTGGCTCAGAAACTTCTGGGCTGGAGTCACAATTTTGGGAATCACCAGCCTGTAGATGGTACTTTAAACCATCGGAATAGATGAAAAACTGGGCCATCTGTGGAATAAGAACCTGTACCATTTAATGGGTTGGCAGAAGAGAATTCTGTAAAGGTTACTGAAGTACAAGCATTGGAGATAAATGAGTAAATAGGTTCACAGAAACCAAGAAGGAAGGAAGGGGTGGCTAAAAAAAAGAAAAACAACATGACCCCATGACCTCATGAAGGCCATTTCAGGGCAGGTGTGGGCCAGAAGCCAGATCGGGTTGGGCTGAGGGTTGAGTGGGAGGGAGGGAAGTGGTGACTGTGGGCATAAACTCTGTTAAGAAGCGTGGCTGGTAGAGGAATGGTGGAAGTGTGGTGGCTAGAGGGGAACTTGGGGTCGAGGGAGGTGTTCTCTCTTTTGTTTGCTTTTATTTGAGGTGGTCGTTTTGAAGAAGGATAGATCTGAGTATGTTTAAATACTTGTAAGAAAGGGCCTGGAGAGAAGAGTTTAACGAGAAAGAGAAAATGTGGATAATCAGTATGCAGAAATCTTTACAACGCTAGGAAAGGCTTATACCAGAAAATAGGCGGAGGGATTGATTAGCCCTAGATGGGTGTCTGGTTGGGGACAAAACTCTTTCTCTGTACTGGAGGGCTAAGCAGAAAGGGTCAGTGGAAATCCACTTAATGTTCTGAATGTTTGAAAGTGGGAATGAGGCATTTCTGTTTTGAAAGCTTTTCTTTTTTTTACAAAGTTGAAGATGAAATTAGCTGCTAATTGGGAGTGAGGTCTTGTATCAGAGTTTTCACGAAAAGGGAGAAAGCTGGAAACAGCTGCTATTTCAGATATTTAGTAGGGTGTTTGGCACATAGTAGGTGCTCAGCAAATATTTATTGACTGAATAAATTGAACAAACACATGGTTCTGTGAAAAATGTGAGAGCTTTTTAGGGAAACAGAGTTTTAGAGCTGTTGTTGGAGAATCCTGACCTTGAACTTTTAATGAAATAATTATGTTTTATGTTTTATTTTAGGGAATCGCATTTGGGGAAAAGACTTGAAGGGTAAACAGTTATGCCATGTAGTATGGTCTGCAGATAGTAAAATCCTACTTTTTGGGATGACAAACGGAGAAATACACATTTATGATAATCAAGGGAATTTTATAGTAAGTATATATATATATATATATATATTCATTGCTTTTAGTTACACAATTTTATATTGTTACTTTATATATTATTCATATATGTATATGTGCATTTATTATGATGGTTTGTGCAATCAAGAAAGTGTTTAATTCATGTTTTTTTCCCAATTGTTTAGATTTTTTTAATTAAAAAAAAACTGGGTCACTGCACGGTAAATTAATGCTCTTAGTTCTGAATTGCTGGTAACTGGGAAGGGTAAGATTTCAGTGTATTGAAGCTGAGGCAAAATGAGTCAGATGATATGCAATTTAATCTTTGTGTTTTTTTTTAAGTTTATTTATTTTGAGAGAGAGCACAAACAGGGGAGGGGCAGAGAGAGAGGGAGAGAGGCGATCCCAAGCAGGCTTTGCACTGTCAGTGTGGAGTCCGACGCAGCGTTCTAACCCATGAACCATGAGATCATGACCTGAGCCAAAATCTACAGTCCGATGTTTGACAGAGTCACACAGGCGCCCCAAATCTTTATGTCTTCTAATAGCAGAGCCAAAGTTTACATGATATGTCAGTGATATATTTTTTTTCCGATGATATTTTTGTAGCAAGCTACTCAAGGTTGTTTGTAAAAAGAATGGAAGACTTAAACAGTAAGGGACAAAAGTCAGGTCCTGGAAAGAAGGCAAAATAGAATGGGTTCAGATAACGTGATCTCAAGGGAAACTCTGGCTTTGTGAGCTTGAGCTACGTTAGACCTCTGATCTTACTTATGGGGCACTGTTGTTTGTAGTGAGGCTGAGGACATTATTCTTATGCACTTACTGGTGTAAGTGATAACAGCCGAGTTTATGACACCACTGGTTTTGAGGTTCTTTCGCGAACCTCTTATCATGTGAGTTTCATAAATTATCTGTGAGTTGTTCTTTTAAATCCTTATTTTGCACATAGAGAAAACTGAAACTCCACTTGAAGTGGCTTGTCTATGGGTCTGGTAAACCTGTAAGTGATGGAGCTTGTGTCTGAAACCAGATTTTTAAATCTCATTTAAAAAAAAAAATCTCATTTTCAGTGTTCTTTCTCTGATAGTCTATACGGATCTGTTTCACAATATGAAATATTAACTGATTTTGTTTAGGTGAAAATGAAACTGAATTGCTTGGTGAACGTTACCGGAGCAATCAGTATTGCTGGCATTCATTGGTACCATGGCACAGAAGGCTATGTGGAGCCAGACTGTCCCTGCCTTGCCATTTGTTTTGACAATGGGAGGTGCCAAATCATGAGACATGAGAATGACCAAAGTATGTAATCTTTCTTTCTTTCTTTTTTAACTGTAGAGAATTTAAAAAAATAGTTTAAAATTGTTCTTTATAAAGTTCTTCAGGCTAAGTATTTCACCACAGTGACTTCCTTTTTTCTGTTTGAGTAGATCCTGTTCTAATTGACACGGGCATGTGTGTAGTCAGCATCCAGTGGAACCACACCGGCAGTGTGCTGGCTGTGGCAGGCTTCCAGAAGGTCGTCGCTGAGGATAAAGATGTAAACGTTGTACAGTTTTACACTCCATTTGGTGAGGTAAATGCCTTTTTTCTTTTCCGTTTAAATGTGTAGTGAGTGAGGTAGGGGAAAAAAGCATGGGGGAAGAGGTATAAACTTGTTACATTTTTGAAAAGGGACATTTTGAGTAAAAATGATGAAATATCAGGCATCTTGTCTTTAAGTAATCCTCTCACTTCTAAGTCTTCATAGTTGTATTTTATCATGGAATTTAGATTATACTCTCTACATTTAGAAAACCAGCTGCTTCACATAAGAAATCACTATGCAGTACCTATTTAGAGCATTTTTTCCATGATCTGAATGCATATCTCTTTTCCCAGCTGTTTTGAGTTGTTTCTAATGTAATTTAGTTGCTTTGGATTTTTAATATGATGTATTAAACATATATAGATATCAAACACCCATATCATCTCTCCTTACCTTGAACTTCTAACAGTTTTAATTTGTTGTACAATAATCAACTATTTTAAGAAAATCTATCTTAATAACTAATCGTGGGTGATACTACCTTAAAAAAAAGCGTTGTTTTCATAAATGCATGTGTTATCCTTCTTAGTAGTATTATTAATAAATTTAATTTTTAAGGAGAATTTTGTTGAAGTCATAGTGGAAAATATCAAATAGAATTAATACATTGTGAATTTTAAAGAATTTAGGAAATGAAAACTTAATAGTAACTAAGCTTAATAACTTTTTACCTGTTTTATTTTCTAACTCTGGACTCCATTTAGTCCCTGTTGGATTTTATAAATTCACCGTAGACTTCAATAACACGTGTTTTTGTTGTACAAAAGCCTTCCCCAGTTGTTTTAATATTTTATATTAATATTTTAAATATATTTTGATAATTTCTGTGAGAGTAAGAAATGATGTCAGCTCATGCTTTTGTATCAATATCTCAAAACAGCCAGTGAAGTGTGATGTAGAGAGTAGTTACTCCCCGTACATTGCTAGCTGATAATACTTCTGGTAGACGGTAAACGCTAAGGCAAACAGGAAGTATAGTTCTCAAGGTTTCTAACTATTAAAAATCTCAATTCCAGTTATTTCAATGGTTGTAGCCTCTTTCTTTATTCATTGGTTGTTTTTGTCACATTGGGCTTATTATTTTTTTTATCTGTTTATTTTTGTTAGTTCAGCCTTCTCTAAGTAGAAAAACATGGATCCTAAGACCTGTTTGTTTTATCTTGCAAAACAGTGGGCTTTGTGTTAAATCAGAAAGTGTAGTAAGTTGGTTTGGTATGGTTGTACTTAAAAGTACCTAGCATGGTTCCTCAGGGTGTATTAGGCACTAAGTATTTTTTTGAATGAGTGAATATATGGATATATAATATATGAATATATTATTTTGGATCTATGTTATTAAGATATCTAAAGACTTAAACTTAAGGAAACCTCGAGGAAGAATTTGCTTTTGATTCTGAAGGCCACAGTCTTCTGGTTTTTATACTGTGGTCTCAGCCATAGAAGGAGCCTAGAGAACGTGCGATTTGTAGTCAGGTTGGCCTGGCTTTGGCTTTGGATTGCATTTCCACAGTGTAGTTTCGTTTAGAACTTATTTAACCTCTGAGACTTAATGAAGTAAAGGTAATACCTCATGGCAGTATTGCAAAAAGTTAAAGGAGGTAACAATGAGGGGCGCCTGGGTGGCTCAGTTGGTGAAGCATCTTTGTCTCAGGTCATGATTTCACGGTTCGTGGGTTCAAGCCCCGCGTCAGGCTCTGTGCTGACAGCTTGGAACCTGGAGCCTGCTTCAGATTCTGTGTCTTCTCTCTCTCTGCTCCTCCCCTGCTTGTATCCTCTCTCTCTCTCTCTCAAAAATAAAAAACATTAAAAAAATGAAAGCAGGTAACAATGAGAAAATGCCTAGCACGGTGCTTAGTGAATGCTTCCTGCAGGCCAGTTTTCCCTCCTTGCTGCTGCCGGCACCTGGCTGGTTTGCGGAGTCGGGAGATGGCCTGGCGCTTCCCGGGCGGGTTGTCAGTACCCAGAGAGCTGCCGGAAGAGCCCGCTTGCTCCCTTCGATTTTCTACAGGTGGCATGACAGATAGGGCGGACCTTTCCAGATTAAAATGTTTTTACAAAACCCTATCAGTTTTCCTGGGAAAATGGAGTTTAATACATTGAATTTGACTCTCGAGCATGTCTGCTGAAGAACAAAGGATACCAGTATAATTTTTTAAAATTCTTAAACCATCGTTTAAAATATCTTTATGGCCACAGGAAAATGTCTTTGTATTAATTTATTCACTTGTTAATTTAGCCATAAGGTGTGCTGTGTTAAATTGAAAACTGCAAGGTGGTTGTAATTAAAAGTACCTAGCATGTTGTCATACTTGAAGACATTAATTTAAATGCATGAGACATTTATTTACTTAACATATATTTATTGAGTGCCTGTTCACCAAGCAGTCCACTGAAGGGTAGGGATATAGATGTGAGTATGATGAAGTTAGGGCTCTCAGGCCGCTCAGTCTCTGAATTCTCTGGACCCACAGAAGGAGGGAGAAGGCAGCAAGCAATATGAAAGTTGTGTCCGGGAGGAGGTAGGGCAGGGGAGAGTAAGGACGGGGAGATGTGGGGAGAGAAAGGAAGATTTCAGGCAGAAGAGATCTGATTTGGGCCAAAGGTCTGGAGGCATAGTGGTCCTCTCAGGAGTGAGAACACAAGAATTATGGCTAAATAGTGGGGTCCTGAGCCCAAGAGTGTAGTTCTGGGCCAGATGGGAAGAGGCACTCTGTACTCTGCTAAAGATTGTCATGGTGGGAAGCTATTGATTTTTTAAAAAGTATAAACATTTTTTTTAAAGCAGGCTAAGACATGCTTGGATTTGTGTCCCAGAAAGGTATTTTTGACGGTAGAATGAAGATTGAATTTGGGGGGTGGAGGCTGGGAATGAGGAAAGAGGTGAGAGGTAAAAATTGCGGTTAGACCATTACGGTCGTTGACGCAGAAGAGTCCGTGGCAGTGGAGGCGGAGGATGGCTGCGAGTGAAAATGGTAGGACTGCTGACCGATTGGCCATGGGGGAGAGATACAGGCCTCCCTCTTTCATGGGGGGAGAGATACAGGCCTCCCCCTTTCATGGGGGGAGAGATACAGGCCTCCCCCTTCCATGGGGGGAGAGAGAGGCCACCCCCTTTCATGGGGGGAGAGATACAGGTCACCCCCTGTCATGGGGGAGAGAGAGGCCTCCCCCTTTCATGGGGGGAGAGACAGGCCACCCCCTTTCATGGGGGGAGAGACAGGCCACCCCCTTTCATGGGGGAGAGAGAGGCCACCCCCTTTCATGGGGGGGAGAGAAGCCACCCCCTTTCATGGGGGGAGAGATACAGGCCACCCCCTTCCATGGGGGGAGAGACAGGCCACCCCCTTTCATGGGGGGAGAGAGAGGCCACCCCCTTTCATGGGGGGAGAGAGGGCACCCCCTTTCATGGGGGGGAGAGAGAGGCCACCCCCTTTCATGGGGGGAGAGACAGGCCACCCCCTTCCATGGGGGGAGAGAGAGGCCACCCCCTTCCATGGGGGGAGAGAGGCCTCCCCCTTTCATGGGGGTAAAAGAGAGACCCACCTTAAGGATTGCGTTTACTACCACAACAATTCATTCATTCCAAGAAGCACAGATTTTAAAAAATATTTTAT